>NC_041346.1:32840623-32848123 GCF_004354835.1 Perca flavescens
CCCAAACATCTGCCTCTCCAGGACATATACACCCCCCAAACATCTGCCTCTCCAGGACATATACACCCCCCAAACAACTGCCTCTCCAGGACGTATACACCCCCCAAACAACTGCCTCTCCAGGACGTATACACCCCCAAACAACTGCCTCTCCAGGACGTATACACCCCCCAAACATCTGCCTCTCCAGGACGTACACACCACCCAAACATGTTGACATTTTAGAGACCCAACAACCAATCCATTCATCCAAACATCTGAATCCACCATGAAGACAATCAGTAGTTGCAGCTTTAAAGTCTAGCTCTGCTCCCTCTTAGTCGATTAGTCGACTAATCGGTGGTTCTGGTCTCAGTCAGCTCAGATCTCTGTAGTCCATTAGTCATGTCTGATGCTGTTTTCATGCTGAATGACTTATTTCCAAGAAACGTACGAGCACATCTCTGGTAAACACAAGAATCAAAGTGGTGCTTTAACACGACTCTTTGTGGAGAAACTCAGATTTACAGATCTGTCGATTAAATCAACTAATGGATCAGTCGGTACAGCTGAATGAGGGTTAGTCGACTAAGAAGGTCTTCAGTCGAGCACACAGCCCTGGTTTAAAGTAGAAGTGTTCTTCGTGTAGCGTGGTTGGACAGGGGCCAGACAATCCTCAAAGTCTTTCCGTTGGAAACAAAGGTTCCCAACGGAGCAGGACGAGAGCGAGATCTGTGTGGAGACAGTTTGCGAATGGAGCGGCGAGACTCTCTCCGAGCTCCCCGCCGACAGGAAGACTCCTCGTGGGTCTCTTTCCTTTTATGGCTGCAGGCGAACGAGTGAGTGATTGCTCTCTACCTGCAGACACATTCCTGCTGCCTGACGCCACGCTGCCGTTTCAGGCTTTGGTTCTAAGTCAAGGACCAACAGCTGGACGTACGAGTCAGCTGCTTCCACTCCTGAAAAACACATCTGGAGTCCAGCTGTGGGAGAAATGTTCGGTCCGAATGAAGTCAAAAGTGAAAGTGCTGCATTCGAAAATCGTAAAAAGGGAAAGTAGTAGTTTTAGTCCTCAAAATGCAAGACGAATACAATCAGAATCAGAAAGGGTTTTTATTGCCAAGTACGTTTTTTAACACATACAAGGAATTTGTTTTGGTGTTGTTGGTGCACGTCACACATTCTCTAAATGGAATATTAACCAATATAAGTAATGGAGTCAGACAAGGGGGTATTTTGTCACCGGCTCTTTTTAATCTTTATATGGATGATCTGTCCAGGCAGTTGAGAGCCTGTAATACTGGGTGCATGATTGGTAATTCAGTAGTGAACCATATTATGTATGCTGACCACCTTGTGATTGTTAGCCCAAGTAGTGCTGGATTACATCAGCTTCTTACAATCTGTTCGGTATATGGTGTGGAACATGATATTAAATATAACGATATAAAAGAGTGTTGTCATGATCAGTAGAACTAAAGATGATAAAGGTTTGAATTTCCCTGATTTTAAAGTGGCTAATAATACGCTTAGTGTCTGTGAGAGGGTGAAATACCTTGGTCATTTTATCACGGATAAAATGACAGATGATGAAGATATTTACAGGCAATGTCACATGATGTATGCACAAGCCAATAGTCTCTTACGTAAGTTTAGGGCATGTACGGCTGGTGTAAAGATATCTCTGTTCAAAGCATATTGCACACCGTTGTATACTGCGCACTCGTGGTCAAACTTTAAAAAGGCAAGTCTTTTAAAATTGAAAGTAGCATATAATGACGCAATGAGAATATTACTCACAAAACCAGGATGGTGAGATGTTTGTGGTTGCAAGAGTGAATACCTTTCATGCTGTTTTAATAAAACTAATGTTTAAATTCATGTGTCGGCTTGATGGGTCACAAAATGAAATAATAATGGGCTTAACTGGCATACGTCTAAGCACTACACGCTACCAATCCCCTATGTGGAAACATTGGTATAATTGTCTCCTGGTAGAACAATAATTTTCTTTTAAATTTGTTTGTTTTTATATTTATTAAATGTGTAGGTAGGTGTGAATGCATGTGCGTTTATTGATATGTGTTTATGTATTGTTGTGGGTGATTTGGACCTTGAGTCTGTAATAAAAGTTTTGATTTTGATATATAGGTATAAACAATATAAGTATAAGTATATGTACACTGTACGTATTAAATTAAAAATATGGATAGAAATTAAAATTTAAAATTTAAAATTTAAAAACAAAATAAAATAAATAAGTAAAGAGCAAAGAGCAAGTCCTGTTTGGTGGAGGATTTCGGGGCTTAATGCAGCTCGCAGTGGAACAAGTACTCAGATCCTTTACTGCAGTAAAAGTCCTAATGGTAATACTTTACTTGAAAGGTATCGACATAATCGTGACATGACACAGTCATAACTATGACATGACACTGTCATTAACTTGTAACATAGTATTATTACAGTGTGGTATTAGTACGGTAACACTTTACTTGAAGGTATCGACATAATCATGACATGACACTGTCATGAACGTGTCATAAATGTTATAAACAAGTCATGAATGTTTATGACTTCTGCTATTAAGTGTCATTCGGTTTTTGTTCATGACAAGTTGGGACATTGTTTGGGTTGTCTTGATTATGACAACTTGACATTAATCAAAGTGACATTACCAGAAGTTGTCTTGGTCATGACAAGTTGACATTACATTTGTTTGGGATGTCTTTGTAATGACAACTTGACATTGACCAGGATGACATTACCAGAAGATGTCTTTGTCATGACGAGATGAATAGTGACCATACAACATTTGATTCGGCGTTAAAAAAGCATTGTGAAAACAACAACAACAAAAAGCAAAGTTACAACTGACTGATTACAGAAACTATCAGAGACTTCAATGGCAGAAGGGCTACGCTTAGGATTGTGGGTAGTGTAGTTTTTCTCCATAAGCTCGCAAATAAAACATGTTTTTCTTAAAACCAGGTTGATTTCATCCAGACTTCTGGCTTCTACAGGAGCAGAAACCTCCGTTACACAACCACGCAGCTCGGGGTCAGTCTACCTCGGAGGGGTTAGACATTATGGGATGGTTTAGACATTATGGGATGGTTTGGACATTATGGGATGGTTTAGACATTATGGGATGGTTTGGACATTATGGGAGGGTTTGGACATTATGGGATGGTTTGGACATTATGGGATGGTTTGGACATTATGGGATGGTTTAGACATTATAGGATGGTTTGGACATTATGGGATGGTTTGGACATTATGGGATGGTTTGGACATTATGGGATGGTTTGGGATGGTTTGGACATTATGGGATGGTTTGGACATTATGGGATGGTTTAGACATTATTGGATGGTTCAGACATTATGGGATGGTTTAGACATTATGGGATGGTTTAGACATTATGGGATGGTTTGGACATTATGGGATGGTTTGGACATTATGGGATGGTTTGGACATTATGGGATGGTTTAGACATTATGGGATGGTTTGGACATTATGGGATGGTTTATGGGATGGTTTAGACATTATGGGATGGTTTATGGGATGGTTTAGACATTATGGGATGGTTTATGGGATGGTTTAGACATTATGGGATGGTTTAGACATTATGGGATGGTTTAGACATTATGGCTGATAATCTAAATCCTTATGGAGAGAGTCATCGGCTGTTGAGCTCTCTTTGTGTCTGTATTTCAGACTCTATCTGCTGCAGACATGCAGAGAGAGCAGAAAGGATCAATAACCGTAATGGTTTCACGGTTTAAGTGCTGCGGGAGACAGCTTTATTCCTCATTATCAAACCTGCTTCTTATCTTGTAGGTTTAAGCAGAAAGCAAACATTCAGTCAGACATTTCTCTCCCCCCCCCACCCCCCTCAGGTGTTCCTGCTTTAACAGCGAGCCTATGAAACGATCCCGAGGGCTGTTAATCTGGGTCACACTGAGATTATATACTAGAACAGTTATTTTGCATCGATCTGGCAGGTCACCTTTGATAGGATTGGATTTCTGCTGCTGGAATCGGTCTAAATCTGCAGAGATAATAAAATAACTGGGTATTATTGAGCTGTAGGTGCTCTGACAAAACAAGCTTTTAATGTGAAAGTCATCCAGGGCTGCGGAGGGATTTTCAGATTTCCGTGACCCATTTGTACTCTTTTGCTAAATGTGCTCCAGTCTGTTTCCCTTCTCAAAAGTTTAAAATGTGTACAGCAGCAACAAATGTGAGACTGTGTGACCTTTCAGACAGAAACTAGATCTGCTCCGCAAATAGTCCTCGGCTCAGGTTCCCGACGCAAGCCGAGACGCAGCTTTTCAACACGTTCAAACAGGAGTTTAAAGAAAGTTAAAAGAGTTTAAAGGATTTAAAAAAGGTGTCGAAAAGAAGTTTATATGGGTTACAGAGCTGCGTGCAGCAGACACACAGCGTGTCCAGTGTGAAAACACACACACACACACACACACACACACAAAAAGACTAACAGTCAGTCCGTTCATCCTCTTACATCATCAACACACAGCTGACGATCAGCTGTGTGTGTGTGTGTGTGTGTGTGTGTGTGTGTGTGTGTGTGTCTGATCTCTACAGCTGATTAGTGGGTTAATGGACTCAGAGAGGGCAGCCCTAATGGTCTCACAGCTGGAAGACTCCAGCCTCTACATCTCTCTGCAGCAGAGCGGCGTGATGTCATCCCTGAGGCTGCGACAGTCAGACAGACAGACAGGCAGGCAGGCAGCCAGACAGACAGACAGGCAGACAGACAGAGAGATAAAAGCCGGATGTGTGAACCGGAGCAGAAAGAAGCTCCTCCGTCAGTGAATAATTGTCAGATATTCACCATGAAACGGGGCCGATCACGCTGATCCTGTGTCAGTGAAGGACCCGATGATCCTGTGTGACAAACAGATCCTCAGGAATGTGTGGCCTACTTCCCCCGGCCGGCAGAGGAAACGCTCCCGAAATAACTCAGGCTCACTCAGCAGGCCTCAGATACACAGCCGCAGCAGCGCCAGGCAGCCAAACCTAACCCTAACCCTGACCGAGCACTAATAATACGACTCGGCAGTACTGTAAATACATTTTACAGGAAGGTCTGAGTCCAACTCTATCCAACCTCAATCAGTGCTCGGTTACAAGTCTACTTAATGTCCTGTCTGTTGTTGTCGGTTGTCTGTCCTGTCCCTTGTCTGTCTTAAAAGCTCTACTTTAAGTCGTAATTGCACTTTATGTAGGGTTAGTATATAATGTGTGTGCACTGTCTCGAATCCAAAAACTACAACTACCACACCGGATCTAGCTCGACCGGAAACACAGCAACAGGCACGCTGCACACACTGGTTTGGGCTGGCGAGCCGGCCGGAGAGTAGCTAGCAGGCTAACGGTACGTTTTGGAGTGGATGGCGAGCGCCAGACGCCGAAATGGACGACAATAAGATTCTGAATGGAAAGTTTACTTTTAAAAAGCTGCCAAATGGTTCCACTGACGAGACCAAAGTGATGTGTGTGTGTTTGGTGGTTGTGAACTGAGCTATCATCACAGCACATCCAGTCTGGAATACCACCTGATGACCAAACACACAGCTGATGACCAAACACACACCTGATGACCAAACACACAGCTGATGACCAAACACACAGCTGATGACCAAACACACACCTGATGACCAAACACACAGCTGATGACCAAACAAACAGCTGATGACCAAACACACAGCTGATGACCAAACACACAGCTGATGACCAAACACACAGCTGATGACCAAACACACAGCTGATGACCAAACACACAGCTGATGACCAAACACACAGCTGATGACCAAACACACACCTGATGACCAAACACACAGCTGATGACCAAACACACAGCTGATGACCAAAACACACACCTGATGACCAAACACACACCTGATGACCAAACACACAGCTGATGACCAAACACACAGATGACAAACACACAGCTGATGACCAAACACACAGCTGATGACCAAACACACAGCTGATGACCAAACACACAGCTGATGACCAATTCCCCGTCAAAGCCAGGCGGCAAAAGCACAAAACAAGCCGATCCACTTTTCCATGTTGATAAGAGCATTAAAATGAGAAAAAATAATAATGGGACAAAAAGAAATCAAGGGACATTTAGAATAGATAAAAATGTGTGATTACTTATGAGGGTTAGCCTCCTAGCCCCCTTGTTTCGGCTAGTGACGTAGAAAGCCGAGCCGATTGTGACCAGCTCACCAGGAGACTGAAGGCAGGACACATTCAGAAACCAGATCTCACTCAGAACACCATGGATGGGTTTATTAAAGTCTGTATGTGTGTGGAAGCACCAGAGACACAAAATAACACCCCAAATCACAGAAAAAGTGATTTTTTTCATAATATTTCTGAAATAAAAGTTCTGAGAATGGGTGAAATTTGACTCGAGGACAACAGGAGGGTTAACAAACTTACACTTTAACTCACTTTCTTTCTTTCTTTCTTTCTTTCTTTCTTCAGTAGTATATGTGTTCAAACTGTAGGTTGTGACTCTGAAGGTCAAAGCTCTGCAGTGTGTGGTTATCTAATCCTGGTAATAACTGGAAAGCATGAATTATAATGAAGTATTCATGATGACTAACAGGCCGCTGACTCAGAGTTTGTTCATCTCAACATGACTCCACACTTCCTGTCTCACAGATAACGCAGATTTTAAAACCAGGAACATTTATGTCATATTACCACATCCAAAATCTAAGACGATATCTAGTCTCATATCACGATATCGATGTAATATCCATATATTGCCCAGCTCTCACGCACAACACACACACACACACATGCACGCACACACATGCACGCACACAAAACATGCACACACACACACACACACAACACACACACAAAAAACATGCACACACAAACACGCAGATGCACACACACACATATACAACACGCACACACACATGCACATGCACACACAACATGCACACACACACACACACACACACAACAACATGTAAACGCGCACATGCACACACACACACGCCAGACAACACACACACACACACACACACACACAAAACACACACAACATGAACACACGCACACACAACACACACACAGAAAACATGCACACACAAACACGCACACACAACACGAACACACACATGCACATGCACACACAACATGGACACACACACACACACACTCACACACACACACAACATGTAAACACGCACATGCACACACACACGCCAGACAACACACACGCACACACACAGAAAACATGCACACACAAACACACAGATGCACACACACACACACACACACACACACAAGCACACACAACATGCACACACACACACATGTAAACACGCACATGCACACACACGCGCCAGACAACACACACACACACACAACATGCACACACACGCACAACACACACACACGCGCGCGCACGCACATGCAAACACATGCACACACACACACACACACACACACACACACACACACAC
>NC_041346.1:32853123-32865623 GCF_004354835.1 Perca flavescens
ACCTAGCTACTGAGTATGTAGTCTTACCTAGCTACTGAGCATGTAGTCCTTACCTAGCTACTGAGCATGTAGTCTTACCTAGCTACTGAGCATGTAGTCCTTACCTAGCTACTGAGCATGTAGTCCTTACCTAGCTACTGAGCATGTAGTCTTACCTAGCTACTGAGCATGTGCTACTGACAACAAAGATGTTCCAGCAGTGAGATGTCTCACTCTGTAGCTAAAACAGAGACCTGAACACAGGGTGAAAAGAGGAGCTGCAGCAATGTGCAGTACACCTAAAATATGGTGAAAATTAAACCATGTAAACCTATTCTGGTAAAACATCTAAATACAATTATGAACCTGAAAATGAGCATGATATGAGCACTTTAAGAAAGAAACGCCCCTGCAACAGCTGCAGCCAGAGACCCCCCAGATGTTTTCCTCTTCAGATAAGGACTCCAGAGTGTTTCCTGAGTTCTTCTCTCTTATCAGACGGAGTCCGGCTATAAAACGATCGACTGCACTCCACTGCTCTTATCTCACCCAAAACTATTCCATCCCATCCGGCCGAGATATCTGCTGCACGTTCTTCACACACCAACGTGCACTTTTAAACATTTAACCCTCATGTTGTCCTGGGGTCAAATATGACCAGTTTCCAATTATTTATTTGTTATGTATATCAGAAATATGGGACGTCGGAAAATAAGTGTTGAAAATGTTGAACAAGGCGCCAAAACGTTAAAAATATTGGAAAAAGTGACAAAAGGTACGAAGAACACTTCAAAAACAACGGAAGTAAGTGGCTAAAACTTCAACAAAAGGGACAAAGACATGGTTCCCATGTTGAAAAAACGGGCGCCCGGATAGCTCAGTTGGTAGAGCGTGCGCCCATATATATAGAGGTTAACTCCTCGACGCAGTGGCCGTGGGTTTGATTCCCTGCTGCCCTTTGCTGCACGTCATCCTCTCTCTCTCTCTCTCTCTCTCCTTTCATATCTTCAGCTGTCCTGTCAAAATAAAGGCTTAAAATGGCCAAAATAAATTATCTTTAATAAAAAAATGTTGAAAGACACAAGGGTTTAAAACCCATAGAAAGGTTCTTATCTTACAGCTGCAGACAGCGGATCTCTTATATATTATTTAGGTTTTATTCTTTCAGTTTTAATCTTTCAAAGTTTTCTCCACAAAGATCTGCGGGAGAAACACTCCATCGGTTATTTGAACTACATTTACTGTGTCGGGAAGGAAAATAAAGTTAAATTTAAACACTAAAAGTCTAGAAAGTCCGCCTCAGACTAACCTTCGTATGTACGTGTGTGTTTCTCTGGAGTTGTTACATCATATATTCCCTGTATGAGCTTATCTACCTGAATCATATCTCCTCTATGGATCTCCTAAATATATAAATAAATAAGACGTTCCATTTAACGCTGTGAAACGGGGTTAAATGGATTATATATATATATATATATATATATATATATACATACATACATACATACATACACACACACACACACACATATACATATACAAGCCAAAAGTTTGGACACACCTTCTCATTCAATGTGTTTCCTTTTTATTTTCATTATATCTTAGATTCTTCTGCAAACCCTTGGTGTTCTCTCAATGAGCTTCATGAGGTAGTCACCTGAAATGGTTTTACCTTCACAGGTGTGCTTTGTCAGGGTTCATTAGTGGAATTATTTCCCTTATTAATAAAAAAAGCAAAGGGTGGCTACTTTGAAGAATCTAAAATATAAGACATGTTTTCAGTTATTTCACACTTTTTAGTTAAGAACATAATTCCATATGTGTTCATTCATAGTTTTGATGCCTTCAGTGAGAATCTACAATGTAAATAGTCATGAAAATAAAGAAACACATTGAATGAGAAGGTGTGTCCAAACGTTTGGCCTGTATATATATATATATATATATATATATATATATATATATATATAATAGATGATGTTCCAGTGTAATCACATCAGGCCGCCTCAAGAAAAGCTCGGAAAAACACCCTGAGTGCCTCGACAGCCACTCTGCAGACAGGAAGTGACCACAGAGGGCTGGCTGGGGGAGACAAAAATCAATCAGGGATCTGCACCGAGGCAACAGGCAACCAGGACTCTACAGCCGACTGCTGGCTAGCTTAGCTTAGCTTAGCATAGTTTAGCATAAAGACTGGAAACAGAGAGCTCTGTCCACACTGTGTTGTAGTTATTAAAGTCATTTTTCATGCAGAAATAAAAGAAAATGCTGGATGTAATCTCTTGTTATCTGTTTTATAAACGGAATATCAACATTTAATATTATCAGCGTGGAGTTTAAGAAATGGCAACAACTACACAATGGCGTGATGATGTCATCACTGTGGTCTGAGACAAAGCAGGTCAAATCCTCCATCACAACAGCTCGGAGGATTAGCTCTGATCTCATCTCATCAGCAGCCTTTGTTCAGCTCCCCCCGCCCCACCCAGACACACCCAGACACACCCAGACACACCCAGACACACACACACACACACACACACACACACACACACACACACACACACACACACACACACACACACACACACACACACACACACACACACACCCCAGCCGGAGCTGTTGTGGATCAGACCATCTCTGACTCTATTCAATAACGCTCGTAATTTCTGACATTTTTGAGACCAAAACACTAATCCAGAGATCCAGAGAAACAATCCCCAGATAACTGATGATGAGCGGTATCTGCAGACCTTAACTCAGTGACTGATCAACGGGCTGATAGACAGACAGTACACAGACACTTGTGTGACATGTGATGCATACAATATAAAGAACTTAATGTGTCCGACCTGGTAAGGCGAGCCCACCTTCAACGTTTGTCGCTTTTCTCTATATTTTTAAGCCTTTCGTTGATGTTTTAGACTTTTATTTGTAGTATTTTAATGTTCAGTAGTTTTTTAAGCAAAACATGCTGAATAAAAAATCTGTTTTATATGAGTAGAAGTAAAACTTCTCGATGTAAAGAACTAAATGTCTCTTTTCAGACTCAAAATATGAATAATTCCTGCTCTCTTCCTGCTGTTCTGTATCATATTAAAGTTTAAATCCTTTTTTTTGGGACAAAACCAGACATGTAATCCTCTTGTTGTCCTCAGGTCAAACCTTATCACGGTCTACCCTGGCTGTAGATAGGTGGGCCAACACATTTTTTGTCTCAGTGCAAAGTAATTAGGTTGTTTTTCTGTCTTTTTTTGATATTTGTTGGCTCACTTTTACTCACAACATGCTAACCGGCAACATAGGATTCCATTCACTACGCTAAGCTAACTAGCGGCGGCGCTGCCGGTGTTGCACCGGACCAAAACAATGCATTCACAAATAATGCTTTGGCCCACCTATCTACAGCTAGAGGAGACCCCACCTATCTACAGCTAGGGGAGACCCCACCTATCTACAGCTAGAGGAGACCCCACCTATCTACAGCTAGAGGAGACCCCACCTATCTACAGCTAGGGGAGACCCCACCTATCTACAGCTAGAGGAGACCCCACCTATCTACAGCTAGAGGAGACCCCACCTATCTACAGCTAGGGGAGACCCCACCTATCTACAGCTAGAGGAGACCCCACCTATCTACAGCTAGAGGAGACCCCACCTATCTACAGCTAGGGGAGACCCCACCTATCTACAGCTAGAGGAGACCCCACCTATCTACAGCTAGGGGAGACCCCACCTATCTACAGCTAGAGGAGACCCCACCTATCTACAGCTAGAGGAGACCCCACCTATCTACAGCTAGGGGAGACCCCACCTATCTACAGCTAGAGGAGACCCCACCTATCTACAGCTAGAGGAGACCCCACCTATCTACAGCTAGGGGAGACCCCACCTATCTACAGCTAGAGGAGACCCCACCTATCTACAGCTAGGGGAGACCCCACCTATCTACAGCTAGAGGAGACCCCACCTATCTACAGCTAGGGGAGACCCCACCTATCTACAGCTATGGGGAGACCCCACCTATCTACAGCTAGGGGAGACCCCGCCTACCTACAGCTAGAGGAGACCCCACCTATCTACAGCTAGGGGAGACCCCACCTATCTACAGCTAGAGGAGACCCCACCTACCTACAGCTAGAGGAGACCCCACCTATCTACAGCTAGGGGAGACCCCACCTATCTACAGCTAGAGGAGACCCCACCTATCTACAGCTAGGGGAGACCCCACCTATCTACAGCTAGAGGAGACCCCACCTATCTACAGCTAGGGGAGACCCCACCTATCTACAGCTATAGGAGACCCCACCTATCTACAGCTATGGGGAGACCCCACCTATCTACAGCTAGGGGAGACCCCGCCTACCTACAGCTAGAGGAGACCCCACCTATCTACAGCTAGGGGAGACCCCACCCATCTACAGCCAGGGGAGACCCCACCTACCTACAGCTAGAGGAGACCCCACCTATCTACAGCTAGGGGAGACCCCACCTATCTACAGCTAGAGGAGACCCCACCTATCTACAGCTAGAAGAGACCCCACCTATCTACAGCTAGAAGAGACCCCACCTATCTACAGCTAGAGGAGACCCCACCTATCTACAGCTAGGGGAGACCCCACCTATCTACAGCTACGGGAGACCCCACCTACCTACAGCTAGAGGAGACCCCACCTACCTACAGCTAGAGGAGACCCCACCTATCTACAGCTAGGGGAGACCCCAGCTATCTACAGCTAGGGGGAGACCCCACCTATCTACAGCTAGAGGAGACCCCACCTATCTACAGCTAGGGGAGACCCCACCTATCTACAGCTAGGGGAGACCCCACCTATCTACAGCTAGGAGAGACCCCACCTATCTACAGCTAGGGGAGACCCCACCTATCTACAGCTAGAGGAGACCCCACCTACCTACAGCTAGAGGAGACCCCACCTATCTACAGCTAGGGGAGACCCCACCTATCTACAGCTAGGGGAGACCCCACCTATCTACAGCTAGAGGAGACCCCACCTATCTACAGCTAGAGAAGACCCCACCTATCTACAGCTAGGAGAGACCCCACCTATCTACAGCTAGAAGAGACCCCACCTATCTACAGCTAGAGGAGACCTCACCTATCTACAGCTAGGGGGAGACCCCACCTATCTACAGCTAGGGGAGACCTCACCTATCTACAGCTAGAGGAGACCCCACCTATCTACAGCTAGGGGAGACCCCACCTATCTACAGCTAGAGGAGACCCCACCTATCTACAGCTAGGGGAGACCCCACCTATCTACAGCTAGAGGAGACCCCACCTATCTACAGCTAGAGGAGACCCCACCTATCTACAGCTAGGGGAGACCCCACCTATCTACAGCTAGGGGAGACCCCACCTATCTACAGCTAGGGGAGACCCCACCTATCTACAGCTAGGAGAGACCCCACCTATCTACAGCTAGAAGAGACCCCACCTATCTACAGCTAGGGGAGACCCCACCTATCTACAGCTACGGGAGACACCACCTATCTACAGCTAGAGGAGACCCCACCTATCTACAGCTAGGGGAGACCCCACCTATTTACAGCTAGAGGAGACCCCACCTATCTACAGCTAGAAGAGACCCCACCTATCTACAGCTAGAAGAGACCCCACCTATCTACAGCTAGAGGAGACCCCACCTATCTACAGCTAGGGGAGACCCCACCTATCTACAGCTACGGGAGACCCCACCTACCTACAGCTAGAAGAGACCCCACCTATCTACAGCTAGAGGAGACTTCACCTATCTACAGCTAGAGGAGACCCCACCTATCTACAGCTAGGGGAGACCCCACCTATCTACAGCTAGGAGAGACCCCACCTATCTACAGCTAGGGGAGACCCCACCCATCTACAGCTAGAGAAGACCCCACCCATCTACAGAGGAGACCCCACCTATCTACAGCTAGAGGAGACCCCACCTATCTACAGCTAGAGGAGACCCCACCTATCTACAGCTAGGGGAGACCCCACCTATCTACAGCTAGAGGAGACCCCACTTATCTACAGCTAGAGGAGACCCCACTTATCTACAGCTAGAGGAGACCCCACCTATCTACAGCTAGAGGAGACCCCACCTATCTACAGCTAGGGGAGACCCCACCTATCTACAGCTAGGGGAGACCCCACCTATCTACAGCTAGGAGAGACCCCACCTATCTACAGCTAGAGGAGACCCCACCTATCTACAGCTAGGGGAGACCCCACCTATCTACAGCTAGGGGAGACCCCACCTATCTACAGCTAGGAGAGACCCCACCTATCTACAGCTAGGGGAGACCCCACCTATCTACAGCTAGAGAAGACCCCACCTATCTACAGCTATAGGAGACCCCACCTATCTACAGCTAGAGGAGACCCCACCTATCTACAGCTAGGGGAGACCCCACCTATCTACAGCTAGAGGAGACCCCACCTATCTACAGCTAGAGGAGACCCCACCTATCTACAGCTAGAGGAGACCCCGTGGTAAGCCCTATTTCAACACACCGTGGAGTATCCCTTTAAACAGAGGACTGAGCGTGTCCTACCTGGGAATGCGTGCGGGTCGGGCGCGCCTCTCTTCAGGCACTTGGAGCAGAGGATGTGCACGGAGTACAGCAGGCCGGGCCACTCCTGCAGCAGCACGTTCAACTCCTCCACCAGCGGAGTCACCGCCTGCCAGGCCGTCCACATGTTGGGCAGCGAGGCGTGGCTGGCGATGGACAGCGTCTCCGCCTGCAGCTTCCCTCGGGCGCCGCCGTGGCTGATGACCACGGGGACCTTCCCTCGGTAGGCGAAGATCTGGCGCCGGCCGTCCGAGCGCTGCACCACGTGGCTGTTGATCTGCACGCTGAAGCGCGTGAACAGCCCCGGGGGGAACAGGAAGGGGAAGCTGTACCGGATGTGCAGCTGCTCCACGGAGAAGAAGTGGCACAGGGGCAGCGTGCCGCCGCTGGCGCCGCACGCCGCCGACACGGGCGCCAACGCATCCTCGCTGCTCACGTAGCTGGGGAACTTGTACCACGCCGTAGGACTGCTCCGATACGGAGAAATAAAAAAAAGACATAGTCACCGTTATTTGGGTCAGTTTTGAAACCAGGATTATTATTATTATTATTATTATTATTAACACGATTGCCAGACATCATACACCAGAGCAGGGGGAATGAGAGGGGAGGGGGAAACACTAGAGCAGGGGGAATGAGAGGGAGGGGAAACACTAGAGCAGGGGAATGAGAGGGAGGGGAAACACTAGAGCAGGGGGAATGAGAGGGGAGGGGGAAACACTAGAGCAGGGGGAATGAGAGGGGGGGGGGAAACACTAGAGCAGGGGGAATGAGAGGGGGAACTTGTACCACGCCGTAGGACTGCTCCAATACGGGAATAAAAAAAAGACACAATCACCGTTATTTGGGTCAGTTTTGAAATCAGGATTATTATTATTATTATTATTATTATTATTATTATTATTATTATTATTATTGTTATTATTATTATTATTATTATTATTAACACGATTGCCAGACATCATACACCAGAGCAGGGGGAATGAGTGGGGGGAACAACAGAGCAGGGGGAATGAAAGGGGGAAACACCAGAGCAGGGGGAATGAGAGGGGGAAACACCAGAGCAGGGGGAATGAGAGGGGGAAAATGATACAGCAGGGGGAATGAGAGTGGGAAACACCAGAGCAGGGGGAATGTTGTGTCTCTGTAAATTATAGAGTGTGGTCTAGGCCTCCTCTATCTGTAAACTGTCCTGAGCTAACTCCGCTTCTGATCTGACACTACTGAATAGAAAACGTGATTGGTTGTGGCGAGCGTACCTGGCGGTGGCGCCGTTGAGCGGCCGGCTGCGCGGCTTGTTGACGGCGTAGCACACGCCCATCTTCTCCAGCAGCTCCATGACGACCTGCAGGTCCGGCTGTGATTGGACGAGAGGGCGCAGCAGCAGGCTGATGATGTTGGAGGGCAGCAGGCCGTGCTGCAGGAAACCGTCCACGTGGTGCTGAAGCTGCGTCACTCTAAGCTCCGCCCCCTTCTCGTCCTCCGTTACCACGCACCCCCCCCGGCCGCTGTCGCCCCTGGAAACAGTGACTCATTCAGACAAGGTCTATATAAAAGAGACTTCAGATACAGTATTAGGGACCACTAAGGTCTATATAAAAGAGACTTCAGATACAGTATTAGGGGACCACTAAGGTCTATATAAAAGAGACTTCAGATACAGTATTAGGGGACCACTAAGGTCTATTTAAAAGAGACTTCAGATACAGTATTAGGGGACCACTAAGGTCTATATAAAAGAGACTTCAGATACAGTATTAGGGGACCACTAAGGTCTATATAAAAGAGACTTCAGATACAGTATTAGGGGACCACTAAGGTCTATATAAAAGAGACTTCAGATACAGTATTAGGGGACCACTAAGGTCTATATAAAAGAGACTTCAGATACAGTATTAGGGACCACTAAGGTCTATATAAAAGAGACTTCAGATACAGTATTAGGGACCACTAAGGTCTATATAAAAGCATTCAAAGAGCACCTTGTCATGGGACCTTTAATAGTTTTAGGTGTACCTGTGTCCCGCGGCCAGCAGGCGCTGCAGCAGCGCGGCTGCGTCTCTCTGGAAGAAGACGTTGAGGATGGCGATGAAGCGCGGCAGGTTGTGGAAGACGTACTCCTTCAGCGTGGGGCTGTCCTCGAAGTAGAGCAGCTTGCCGCTCTCGTGCAGGTAGGACAGGGCGCCGTGCAGCCGGTCCTCCGTGAGCCCGGCCTGCAGGCCCAGGCGCGCCGAGTCCCACCACGACAGCCACAGCGCCGCCGGGTTCACGTGCAGCTCCTCCAACATCTGCCAGGACTTGGGCAGCACGCGGTGCAAGTTGGGGAAGATGTCCCGATGGTCTGCCACCGACATCAGCTTCTCCCTCAGACGTTGAATGTTCCTCTGGCCACAGCTGGAAACATTACACACTTAATGCTAGATGTTCCTTTGGCCACAGCTGGAAACATTACACACTTAATGCTAGATGTTCCTTTGGCCACAGCTGGAAACATTACACACTTAATGCTAGATGTTCCTTTGGCCAGCCAAGGACAATTCCGGCGCAAAATGTGACCAATTTTAGCCCAAACCTAGTAGTCGGGGCACGGCTAAAGTAAAAAGAAATCTCTATTTCTACACCACTAAAAAAGGCTCAAAATAGCACCACACTGGTCCCTACATGTCAACACAAGCATTGAGAACTTTCTAAGTGTACAGACAGTTTATTAGAAAGATAGATTAGAAAGACCTTGCAACCACGCACACACACACAGACACAGACACACACACTCACACTCACACACAGACACAGACACACACACACACACACACACAGACACAGACACAGACACAGACACACACTCACACACACACACACACACACACACACACACACACACACACACACACACACACACAGACACACACACTCACCTGCAGCTGACACACAGCACCGGAGACAGGATCTGCAGCCGCTGGTTCAGCAGGAACTGCAGCTGGGACTTCCTGCGCCGCAGGTTTGGGTCCGAGACTCCGTAGAAGACTTGGTGCGGGCTGGAGGCGCGCCCGCCGTAACCCTGCTGCAGCGCCAGCTCCACCTGCTGCGCCTCGCTGCCCAGCGTCCGCACGTCGCCACGCTCCTGCAGGCCGATCCTCCGGTGGATGTCCAGGCTCTTCTCCTCCACCTCGGCGGCGGCGCACAAGTCGGCGTGCGTTCCCACCAGGCACACCACGGCGCCGGGCACCCTGGCGCCCAGCAGGTGGAGGAAATACCCGACGTGGGCGTAGAACTTGTCGGGCGCGTAAGCTTTCAGATTGACGACGAGGACGTAGAGAGCTCCGGGGGAGAGAAAGAAAGGCTGGATGAGGTCATAGTTTGGCTTCCCGGACAAATCGTACACGAGAAAGGTGAGACGGCGATCTGCGTCGGCCACCCAGTCCGTCACTTCGATGCCTTTGTTTCCCTGCGTGTGTTTAGCGTCCGTCTGAGTGCCCACTAGGCTCTGCCGGAGCCGGGTTTTTCCCGCGTTCTGCATGCCCATCAGGACCAGTTTGAGCCGCGGTTTGACGGCGAGCTGCGAGTGCGCGAGCTCCTTCTGGTACGCGGCGATGTACGGGATGCCCTTCATGCACACCTCGTACGGCGGCTGGATCAGAGGGTTGTCCTTCACCTGTAATGGCAAAATTACATAATTCCTTATATTTTCATGTTTTCTTTCTACTTTGATTCGCTCATAATGCTGAAAGAGAGTTCAGTGTTTCCTCTATGTTGATTTGACCGTGGCGGCCCCCCCACGGCAACATTTCTGCCCCCCATGATATCAGAAATAGGGCTGCATTGTTAGAGTGCATGTCAGACAACGTTTGTACTTGAGGTGCATTATTTACATGCTGAAGTAGTGGCACTGCATTAAGGTAATGTAATTAACAGTGGCGTTATTGTTATTAAGATAATGTAATTAATAATGGGTTTATTGTTATGATGTTGTTTATTGATAATGTAATTATCTATTTATTGGTATTTATTTACACAGAATGCTTAGCCTATATGTCAAGATCACAGTTGGCCTATATAGTAACTCAACAAATACAGATCAATCCCAGCTGAGAATAGGCCTCATTGTGTGTGTGAACAGAGGTGAATAAATACATTAGTTTGTGTTGCAGCGATGTGTCATCTCCGTTTCATGGGGGTGTTCGGACCTGCCCCCACTGCTAAAAACAATCCTGAAGCAAACACTGGAGTTTATCTCATTCCCACATGTAGATTCTGATTCTAACTAAGTGAGACGTCTGGAACATAATGTGAGCTCTGTTCGCCTGAACCGATAAAGGTGCAAGGCCACAGTACTCGATCTTTTTCTGCCCATTTAGTTTTTCCCATGCCAGTTGAGATGTAACTGGGGGGGTGAAAGTGGTCCAGGGAGGAGGAGGTGAGATGGCTCCGAGATGTCTTGTGTTTTTTTTGATTGTCTTCGTGTGTATCAGATTGCCTGTAAGAACTGTAGCGTCATAATAAGCCAAGTGTGCGTGTGCATATAAGCCTAATGTTTCTGTTCACTCATTGGAGGGACGGACTCCACACGGGGCTGCTGTGCCTTTTGTGAAATCATGTTGCTCCTATATTTGCAAATATATATTTTTAACACTTTACTTTGTTTCACTTTACTAAACTTTAAAAACTTTACCCCTGCTGCAAAGGAAACTTCCACAACACACCTTCCAGATGCTCACTCGGCTCAGCTTCCCAAAGTTTTCCGGAAGAATGGCGATTTGGTTTCCCTGCAAGACGAGCTCCTCCAACTTCTCCAGCTGCACGATGGCGTCCGGCAGGTACGTGATGCGGTTGTTGTCCAGCCAGAGGTTGGCGAGCTTCCCCAGCTTCCCCACCGCCTCGGGGATATGGGTCAGTTTATTCCTGCTGAGGTAGATTTCCTCCAAGCCTGCGATGCTTAGAATCGCCTCCGGGAAGTCCTCAAACTCATTGGAGGACAGGTTCAGCATCTTGAGTCTGTGGAGTTGCGTGAAAGCGGCGGGCAGCGCGGCGAGCTCGTTCCCGTCCAGCATGAGGCTCTCCAGCTGCGTCAGGAGACAGAAGGCGTCCGGCAGCGTGGACATGTGCAGACTGCTGAGCCACAGGATCTTGATGCTGCGCAGCTTCACGATGTCCGCGGGCAGCGTCTCAAACTTGTTCCCGGAGCAGTCGAGTTCCTCCAGCTCGCCGAGCACCAGGATCTCGGCGGGGAAGGCGTTGAGCTTGTTGTGGTCGGCGTCCAGCGTTCGCAGCTTGGCGAGGCCGCCGAAGGAGCGCGGGAAGTCTCGCAGGTCGTTGAAGCTCACGTCCAGCTCCTCCAGAGACTGCAGCGCGCCGACCTGAGCCGGCAGAGACTGGATCCGGTTGTGGCTGATGCACAGCTTCTTCAGCATCTTCAGCTGGCCCACGCCTGAAGCAAGGCACGGAAAAACACCTTAACACACACAGTACAGGCCAAAGGTTTGGACCCACCTTCTCATTCAATGCGTTTCCTGTTTATTTTCATGACTATTTACATTGTAGATTCTCACTGAAGGCATCAAAACTATGAATGAACACATATGGAATTATGTACTTAACAAAAAAGTGTGAAATAACTGAAAACATGTCTTATATTTTAGATTCTTCAAAGTAGCCACCCTTTGCTTTTTTATTAATAAGGGAAATAATTCCACTAATGAACCCTGACAAAGCACACCTGTGAAGGTAAAACCATTTCAGGTGACTACCTCATGAAGCTCATTGAGAGAACACCAAGGGTTTGCAGAAGTGTGTGTGTGTGTATGTATGTATGTATGTATGTATGTATGTATGTATGTATATATATATATATATATATATATATATATATATCCATTTAACGCCGTTTCACAGCGTTAAATGGAACGTCTTATTTATTTATATATTTAGGAGAATATAAGTAATAA
>NC_041346.1:32870623-33030623 GCF_004354835.1 Perca flavescens
TATGCAATAAATCAATTCATTATTGTGGCTGGAAAAATGTCCATTTTATTTCTTGTGTTTTGGTTTTTATTCCAGTGCATTTTTTGTTAACAGAGACTGAGAGTCCATTTTATGTATTGTGTTTGGTTGTTTTGTTAATTTATTGTGGATATTTTACAGTTCCAGTGTTAAATATTGTTTAGAAATAAAAGTTTACTGATCTTTGAAAAAGGTGTACCTGCATTATTATTATTATGCCGTTATCATTATATCAGATGAAAATGGTCTCAGAACGACAATATTATCGTTTATCGCAATAATTTCTGGGACAATTTATCATCCAGCAAAATTATCGTGACACACGTGACTAAACACACTCAGACATGTTTTCAGTTGAACGAAAATCACAGCGGAAACCTGCACTTTAAAATAATTTTTACTGCTGCCTTTTATGTTCAACTCAACGTTCAATTTGTTCAATAAAAATAAAGTTGGAAATTATTTCCTTTCATTAGATTTAAACTCAACAATCAGTTTGATGTATTTTATCAGAATATTGAAAGCAGCAGAAGTGAGATCACTTTAATATCTGATTATTTATCGTCAAGTTATATCATTACGGTGATATTCAACGATGTTAACGAATATTGCAGTGTTTCTCAAATGTCAAAGTTGGAACATTATTGAAAAAGAGCTTGAGGAATGGAGTGGAATATTGCATAGTTTCCTCATATCTTGCTGCCCTAGTGTAGTCCATATAGTCAGATATTCTGATCCATCTCTACTCTTTTACAGTTAATATGATTTCAGGTACAGGAAATGAAATGTTTGACGCTCAAGAGGTTTTGGGGGACCCAGAGACACCGAACCCCCCACCCCCCAATGTTGAAACCCAACCTACGCCCTTGGTGTGTAGGTGTATAGCCTACCTCCTCCTGCTGTTTGTTATCATGGAGAGGTTTCATGGCAGCATGGTGCACAATGTGCTTCACAAATCCGCAGCCGAGCCCCCGTCACAGCGGGGACAAAAGACCCTTTCTGGGGGGGAACGAGGCAGCTTTTCGGCGGCAGCAGGAGCAGTGTCCGCGGCCGCGGAGGCATCCTTTTCTCCTGCGACACTCAGCGCACAATGAGACCCAGCCAGGCGGCCACACATCCGGGTGTAATCCCCTAACCAGAGTCCTTCTGCGGCGGCCTCATCGCCACAACAACACGCCGTCCTCTGGAGCGCTCTCCCCGGCTCTACTGGAGCTCTGTCCCCCGGATGTGCTGGAGCTCTGTCCCCGGATATATCGCTGTGGTTCTGGGGGGCTTTCCGAGCCGCCCTGTGTCTTCCTGGGAGCGGGGAGTGGATGTGAGGCGGCCGCTCACACTGCGTCAGATCCACGAACACTCCTACCTCTTTCTCCTCTCTTTCTCCTCCCTTTCTCCTCCCTTTCTCCTAACCCCTCCCCCTTTATCCCTAGTCACTACACTTTGCATTAACCTTCATCCTGGACTTCATACGCCCGTAGTACATACTGTAGCCTATAGCCTATATTCTTGGCAGATTCTGCACTCAACCTCTTCTTTCTTATGCAACAGTTATTTTATGTGTAGCCTATATATTTGTTTTTCTGCATTTAATTTGTACTATTTAATATTCATGTTTAATATGTTTGTTAATGCTTCACCTTTCACCTAGGCAGATTCCACACAAGTGTAGACGTCTGATCCTTTCTCTTCCCTCTCTCTCCCTTCTCTTTCCCCTCCCTCTCCCCCTCTCTCCCTTCTCTTTCCCCTCCCTCTCTCCCTCTCTCACCCTTCTCTTTCCCATCCCTCTCTCCCTCTCTCTCCCTTCTCTTTCCCCTCCCTCTCTCCCTCTCTCTCCCTTCTCTTTCCCCTCCCTCTCTCCCTCTCTCTCCCTTCTCTTTCCCCTCCCTCTCTCCCTCTCTCACCCTTCTCTTTCCCCTCCCTCTCTCCCTCTCTCACCCTTCTCTTTCCCCTCCCTCTCTCCCTCTCTTCCTCTCTTTCGGTTGATGCTAGAATGGATCCAGCTACGATGGCGACAGTGAAGTGTGGGGAAAAGATGGTGGTTAGGATTAAAACCAAATCCCACCCGAGGATCCCTCGTTTCCTGGGTGAAAGTATTAAAATTATATTATTATATTAGCCGAGATTTAGCATCATTTTGCGTAACGTCCGGCCTTAGCTGTATCCCTTCTAGCCACAGCCTACCTTCCTCCCTCCCTCTCTCTCTCCCCTCCCTTACCGCTCCCTTCCTTTCTCTCCCTTCCTCCCTTTCCTTTATCTCTCCCTCCCTTCCTCCCTTCCTCTGCCTTACTGCTCCCTTCCTCTCTCCTCTCCCTCTCTCTAATATAATGAACGTGTGAACTCCATGAGAAGCTAATGATATTATGCACGTTATTACATCTACTGTATTTATAAACTTGTATTGCATCAACTTTAATTAATAAAGGACTTTTATAAAAGAAAGAAAAGGTGAAGTAGGACAGCCTGAAGTCCTTCTGACGGAGGACTGTGTCTCCATCTAGAGGACAGGATGGGACATGACCAGTAATACTTATCACCATCTAGAGGACAGGATGGGACATGACCAGTAATAATTATCACCATCTAGAGGACAGGATGGGACATGACCAGTAATAATTATCACCATCTAGGACAGGATGGGACATGACCAGTAATACTTATCACCATCTAGAGGACAGGATGGGACATGACCAGTAATACTTATCACCATCTAGAGGACAGGATGGGACATGACCAGTAATACTTATCACCATCTAGAGGACAGGATGGGACATGACCATAATACTTATCACCATCTAGAGGACAGGATGGGACATGACCAGTAATACTTAACACCATCTAGAGGACAGGATGGGACATGACCAGTAATACTTATCACCATCTAGAGGACAGGATGGGACATGACCAGTAATACTTATCACCATCTAGAGGACAGGATGGGACATCATCAGTAATAATTATCACCATCTAGAGGACAGGATGGGACATGACCAGTAATACTTATCACCATCTAGAGGACAGGATGGGACATGACCAGTAATACTTATCACCATCTAGAGGACAGGATGGGACATGACCAGTAATACTTATCACCATCTAGAGGACAGGATGGGACATGACCAGTAATAATTATCACCATCTAGAGGACAGGATGGGACATGACCATAATACTTATCACCAATGCTCTGATTGCAGTCAGTCGTTTGATAACCATATTGCTGATTATCTTTTTGAGTATGACTGAGAGTGGAGCGTTCAGGACAGTTGGAAATCTAAACGTTGGGGCTTTCAGCTCATTATTTGAACTTCTGGCCACTTATTTTTTTGGGCATTTTAAGCCTTTAATTGACAGGACAGCTGAAGACTTGAAAGGGGAGAGAGAGAGGGGGGAATGACATGCAGCAAAGGGCTGCAGGTCGGAGTCCAACCCGGGCTCGCTCTATAGGAGTAAACTATACATGGGCGCCCACTTATGGCCACATTTAACATGAAAATCTGACATTAGAAAATTGTAGATATGACAGAAAATACGGAAAAAGCATAATATGTCCCCTTTAATAGTGCCCATTGTTTATGCATTTCTTTAACTGGTGCAAATAAACAAAACTCAAGCGCTATAATTCAAAAATATTAAGTTTTATTGTTCTTTTTTTTTTCCCTGCAGATTAAAGGTTTCACACATCATATTTAAACATTTAAAAACGTGCAACAAAAGGCTAAAACGTGTGACTTTATTGTCCAGAATTCCTAAAAAACAGACACAAACACAACTTTAAAAATAAATGCAGAATGTTAAATTACAAACGGTTTCACTGACCAACATGAACACATCTCTGAGGCCACGCAAACACAGCCAACACGCTCGCAAGTAAAAACATTTAGGAACGTTCAGGAACGTTTAGGAACGCTTCACGCAGACTGGGATTTCATGATGCTGAAAATGTATTAAAACTACTTCACCTGCTGCAGAATCTGTTGGAACGGTGTGTGTGTGTGTGTGTGTGTGTGTGTGTGTGTGTGTGTGTGTGTGTGTGTGTGTGTGTGTGTGTGTGTGTGTGTGTGTGTGTGTGTGTGTGTGTGTGTGTGTGTGTGTGTGTCTCTGTATCTGTGTTTGTGTTTGCAACAACAAGGATGTCATACTGGTCTTTGGGAAACACCGACTGATTAAGGTATGGATTATGTTCTGGATGAATAGATTACTTATTGGGTCTGGAAACATGAGGATCAGAGTTTCCCAAAAAGCCCAAAATAACATCCTCAAATGTCTTATTGTCCCCAAATTAACGATATTCAAATTCCTGTCCTAGAAGAGAGAAAAAACTAGAAACAATATTCACATCTAACAAAGCTGATATCACATAAACAATGACTCAAACTGATCATTATCAATATCAAAGCCCTTGGAGATTAATTTAAGAATTGATACTAAACTAGTCCATTCATCTTTGCAGCTGTAATCGATGATGTATGTAGTGGCTGGTGCGTGATCAAACATCCAGATCTCCGGTATTCGTGCAGCTTTCGTCCAGATTTTTCCACATCCAGAGCAGCACACTTCACTAAAAGTTGTCCAGTCTGCAGGGGCGTGATCTGTCCGGACAACATGTGGGGCTCGTTCAGCCCAGAAGAAAACGTAGCTTAACGCTGGTTTAAACGGACACGCAGGTGCCTTGGACAACCTGCTGTGTGTGCAAATTGAGTTTCCAGACACTGTTGTCACAATGTTCAGAGGAAACATGTCCTTCAACGGAAACCGTAGCAACACGGTGCACGCCGTTTTGAGACTTAACGTGCCAGTGCAGACCGTGTGTCTGGTGTTTTAAGCCCCCAGCGTCGCCTTCCAGGCAGCGCGGCAATGGTTAAGGTTAAAGCGTAACTCTCGCCAAAATGCAACCTAGGGTCTTGTTGTGAATGTAACCAAGTCTAACTTTTGTTTAAAAGCATATTTAGGACGGAATCGCCACTTTTAAGATTCACCATACTCGTTTTCAGTCAAATAACCTTTTGAATGGGAGTGCTAGGGGCACTAGTATGCTAGCCTCAAAATAGCTGTTTTTAAACCACTAAGAAGGCTCGACACAACATGAGACTTTGCTCCAAGTATCACCAGGAGCTCTACACCTTAACTACACCGGTGACCAAGATATACTATAACCAGGAGCTCTACACCTTAACTACACCGGTGACCAAGATATACTATAACCAGGAGCTCTACACCTTAACTACACCGGTGACCAAGGGATATACGAAATCTGGGGCTCCTTGTTTTGATATCAACTTGTTTTGACTGCCGAGGTGGTAGTGGTCGGAAACAACCAGAGCTACGGTGAGTTGTTCAAAACCTTTAGTAAATTCTGTGTACACAACCAATGTTCTCAACGCTTTCGTTCATGTGTAGAGCCCCTGGTGATACTTGGAGCAAAGTCTCATGTTGTGTCGAGCCTTCTTAGTGGTTTAAAAACAGCTATTTGGAGACTAGCATAATAGTGCCCCTAGCACTCCCATTCAAAAGGCCATTTCACCGAAAAATGAGAATACGGTAAATCTTAAAAGTGGCGCTTCCTGCATTCACAGAAAGACCCTTTGTTGCATTTAGGCGATAGTTAGGCTTTAAGGTTAGCTGCCTGGAAGGCGAAGTTGGGGGAACGCCCTGCTCCCTGTTCAGCTCAGTAGTACGGGCCGGTGTTCTCGTAGCCCGCGTAACTCGGCCAATCAGGGAAGAGCCCGTGTGAGCAGGTGGGGCTGCCGTACCGCTCCATGTGAATACCAAAGTCCGCGGGGTCGTGGCGCCGGTTGGTCTTGGCCGAGGCCCAGACGATGCGGTAGTTGTCCCCCCGGTTGCTGTCCCAGTACTCCCGCCCGTCCACCGCGTAACACACGGCGAACTCCACGCGCTGCCGCGGCGCCAGCCGCTCGGGCAGCGCCACGCTGAAGGCGAAGGTGTCGCTGTGCATGCTGGGATAGGCGTCCTTCATGTACTCGCAGTCCACGTCGGCGTGGCTCCGCCAGCCGTCGGACGTCCAGCGCAGCTTCACGCGCTTCTCGAAGGAAACGTTTCGGACTTTGACGGTACCGGCCAGCAGCTTCTCCCGCAGCACGCACTGCTCCAGGCACACGTAGTCGGCCTCCAGGCGCTGGCGGAACAGCAGGTAGTCCGAGGACGGCTGGGCGAAGTCCAGCGTCAGCTGGTTGTCCTGCTGGGCCGCGGCGGAGCACAGCATCGACTGGACGGTCCCGGGGAAGTCGATGGGCTCGTCGAACTGAGAGAAGAGCTTGACTCTGGTCAGAGACAGGCCCCGGTGGTCGGCAAACGTCACCTGCTTCTTGGCAGGGCTGCTCCACGACCGAAGACACA
This sequence comes from Perca flavescens, assembly GCF_004354835.1. NCBI lineage: Eukaryota > Metazoa > Chordata > Actinopteri > Perciformes > Percidae > Perca > Perca flavescens. The sequence continues at coordinate 32,876,991 of NC_041346.1, forward strand.
ATAATCATCATCAGCATTAGTAAATACACCATTACTCTACATATACACAGGACAGGCCAAAAGTTTGGACCCACCTTCTCATTCAGTGTGTTTCCTTTTTTATTTTCATGACTATTTACATTGTAGATTCTCACTGAAGGCATCAAAACTATGAATGAACACATATGGAATTATGTACTTAACTAAAAAGTGTGAAATAACTGAAAACATGTCTTATATTTTAGATTCTTCAAAGTAGCCACCCTTTGCTTTTTTATTAATAAGGGAACAAATTCCACTGATTAACCCTGACAAAGCACACCTGTGAAGGTAAAACCATTTCAGGTGACTACCTCATGAAGCTCATTGAGAGAACACCAAGGGTTTGCAGAGTTATCAAAAAAAGCAAAGGGTGGCTACTTTGAAGAATCTAAAATATAAGACATGTTTTCAGTTATTTCACACTTTTTTGTTAAGTACATAATTCCATATGTGTTCATTCATAGTTTTGATGCCTTCAGTGAGAATCTACAATGTAAATAGTCATGAAAATAAAAAGGAAACACATTGAATGAGAAGGTGTGTCCAACCTTTTGGCCTGTACTCTACATTACCCTCCATACTTTCCATTCACAACACGAGTCAAAACAAGAGTTAGAATAGAGCGGAACAGAGGTTTATCGTTCCCCCCAACGTGACATCTTGACTTGGTGTAAACAGACACGCCCACTTTCTTAAGCCAAGTGGCGTGTTATCTGTACACATTTTGAGCTATTCGCGTGTATGTCTACGCTGTATACAGCAGACGTACGCACACACACCACTTTCTACAAGTGGCCTGTTATCGCGTAAAAATAGACACGCCCACTTTCTTAAGCCAAGTGGCGCGTTAGCTGTACACATTTTGAGTCTACGCTATACACAGCGGATGGGTTGCAGACTGATGTCATGAAGTGGCGTATGTATGACAGTATTGATTTTTGGACTTGACGCCGGCCACAGAGCCCCGTGGGCTGCCGATATCTGTGCCCGAGTAGCAGTGCTTCGGCTTGTAATATAGTCCCAAGTCAATATCTGTCTAGGAAATCATCTAGTCTAAATCTGCATTGCTATTTTTACGTCACTCCGTCGTGGCTTGGTAGCGTTGCGTTTCCCCCCACTCATCTCCTGGTTCTCCTTCTCCATCAACAACATGAGATCAAGGAGAGGGTTAACTTCTCCTGGTCCAGATCTCCCACCGTGGTCAGAAAGAACAGGGGAGACTCTTTGGTTCTCTCACTAGGACTCTAGAGTCACTACTCACTCCGATCTCACACACACACACACACACACACACACACACACACACACACACACACACACACACACACACACACGGCGAGAGCTCTGTGTGGAGCCTCCACACAACTGTAAAACGGCCTTTAGACCATGCCTGCACTGAGACAACAATGCGTCCACCTATATGAACGTAGAGGAGACAGTGAATAACCCTATTTCAACAAACGGTGGTGAATTCCTTTAAGCCAAGTGGCGTGTTATCTGTACGCATTTTGAGCTATCCGAGTGTATGTCTACGCTGTTTTCAGTCGACAGGCCATTTTGGCGTAATTATCAAGATGCATACTCGCTTTTCGGATGGTTGGGTTTAGGAAACGTGACACGCGGGACCCGATCCCCGGTCTCCTGGGTGAAAATCCTGTGTTTGACTGTTACGGTTATTTCTTACATGTTTTTTTTTTAACTCATTAAGCGATGTTTCAACTTTTAAAATGTAGTATTTGTGTTTTTCGAGGGACTGCAGATGTAAATTAGCCAAAGGCCAACTCTGGTGCACTGCATCAAATGGTCACATTTATGTTTTAATTGCACATTGTCCCTTATAAATAAATTGAAATTGACCAATCCTCCTCCACGACCAACCTCCCTACGCAGATTTTCTCCCTTTCATACTACGGGCTACGGCGTCAATTAACACGCAATCGCAAGGTAATGGAAGTCACTGGAGGCCAAACGGCGTCTTGATAACACGCCAATAACAGCATACGAATTGGTGGGTCATACATACATACATACAGTGGGGGAAATAAGTATTTGACCCCTTGCTGATTTTGCAGGTTTGCCCACTTACAAAGAATGCAAAAATCTACAATTGTAATCATATGTACATTCTAACAGTGAAAGACAGAATCCCAAAGAAAATTCCAGAAAATCACATCATATGAATTTATTAAAATTGATAACCATCTGATGAGGAAAAACAAGTATTTGACCCCCTGGACAAACAGCAAGTATTCTGGCTCCTACAAGCCAGTTAGTCTTTCTTTAAGACACAGCCCCAATCCGAACCAATTATCTACATCAAATACACCTGCCTCACCTCGTTACCTGTATAAAAGACACCTGTCAACACCCAAACAACCAGCATCCAACATCACCACCATGGGCAAGACCAAAGAGCTTTCTACGGACATCAGGGACAAGATTGTTGATCTGCACAAGGCTGGGATGGGCTACAAGAGAATCGGAAAGCAACTTGGAGAGAAAAGATCAACTGTCGGTGCAGTTATCAGGAAATGGAAGAAGCACCACACCACCGCCAACCTCCCTCGGTCTGGGCCTCCACACAAGATCTTGCCTCGTGGGGTGTCCCTGATCATGCGAACGGTGAGGAATCATCCCAAAACCACAAGGGGGAACTGATGAATCAACTGAAGGCAGCTGGGACCACAGTTACAAAAAAGAAACGGTTGGTAACACACTACGCCCGTCATGGAATGAAATCCTGCAGCGCACGCAAGGTCCCCCTGCTCAAGAAGAAACATGTACAGGCCCGCATGAAGTTCGCCATTCACCACCTGGACGACTCAGAAGAGGCCTGGAAGAAGGTGATGTGGTCAGATGAGACCAAAATAGAACTTTTTGGCCTCAACTCAACTCGTCGTGTTTGGAGGGCAAAGAACACCGAGTACAACCCAAAGAACACCATCCCCACCGTCAAGCATGGTGGTGGCAACATCATGCTTTGGGGGTGCTTTTCAGCCAAGGGGACGGGACAACTCCATCGTATTGAGGGGAGGATGGACGGGCCATGTATCGTGGAATTCTGGACCGACATCTCCTTCCCTCAGTGAGAGAGCTGAAGATGGGTCGAGGATGGGTGTTTCAGCACGACGACGACCCTAAGCACACCGCCAAAGCAACAAAAGAGTGGCTGAAGAAGAAGCACATCAAGGTTCTGGAGTGGCCTAGCCAGTCTCCAGACCTGAACCGATTGAAAATCTTTGGAGGGAGCTTAAAATTGAGTTGCCAGGCGACAACCTCGGAACCTGAATGATTTGGAGGCTGTCTGCAGGGAGGAGTGGGCCAACATCCCTGCCGAAATGTGCACAAACCTTGTCACCAACTATAAAAACCGTTTGACATCTGTGCTGGCCAATAATGGCTTTTCTACAAAATATTAACATGCTGTTTGTCCAGGGGGTCAAATACTTGTTTTTCCTCATCAGATGGTTATCAATTTTAATAAATTCATATGATGTGATTTTCTGGAATTTTCTTTGGGATTCTGTCTTTCACTGTTAGAATGTACATATGATTACAATTGTAGATTTTTGCATTCTTTGTAAGTGGGCAAACCTGCAAAATCAGCAAGGGGTCAAATACTTATTTCCCCCACTGTACATACATACATACATACATACATACATACATACATACATACATACATACATACATACATACATACATACATACATACATACATACATCACTTCATGACATCAGTCTGGTTATTCAAAGTTTTTGACAATATTTTTCGGCAATTTAACAGAACAAACAATTTACTGATCAATACAAAAATATATTTCAAACTAGAAAACACTAGTTACAAGTTACACTTCATAACATGTTGGTCCTGACTTTGAGAATCCAAACCATAATGCCAGTTGAATGTGTAGATGAATGATTGAGTGCTCAGGCCTACTTCTTGGTTTTCCTGGAGTCTTCCCCGGAGGACGGGCCGTCCTCAGGCTCCGTCCGGTCCATCACGGGCGAAGGCTCGAACCTCAGGCACGAGCTGAGAGACGGCTGGCATGGCTTAGTAGACGTCCGGTAGAGGAACTCCTCCGTGGACAGGTACAGAGGGAACGCCATGTCGATCGGCATCGCAGACTCGGAAGGACACACTAGAGATAGAGATAGAGAGATAGAGAGAGAGAGATTAGGGAGTTTTAAAGGACAACTTCAGTGTTTTTCCAACCCTATTTTCACAACAATCTTTAAAGTTGGTCCAGTGTTGAGCGTGCACAACGAGGAACTTGAAGCTCTCCACTCCCTCGAACTTCATCAGCTACTACTACTACTACTACTACTACTACTATGCTGGATATGGCCTTTTCCATCCATGTCCCCATCAGTGATTTTAGACCCTTTTAATAAAATATAATAAAAAACATTAACTAATTTCTTTAAATTCTGAAATCAATTCCAGTGCTTCAACCTGAGAGTTAGTGAACGTGTCTGTTAATGCCAGAGGACAAACTACTACAGGTTCAAAGGGCTTGGAACAGGTGCAATTAACAGAAACGCAGCTTTGGCCAATTAGGTTCATTGTTATCCAGTGAAAATACTGGTTTAACAAAGGGGGGGTTAACACTTTTGCAAGTGTCACATTCTCATTAGGGGCTGAGCCCCCCCTGAAGGTCTGATGCTGGACTGGGTTGGACTCCCTTACAGGGGAGGACATTCAGGTTTTTTTTTTTTTACAAAATGGTACCCGACAAAAACCTGGACTTAAACACCACAGAAACTAAGGAGGGAATTGTGGATTTCAGAAGATCCAAGAGCCCCGAGCCCTCTACGTTCACAGGGAGACGGTAGAGGAGAGCTGCGTAAAAATTTACAAAAATTGTTTGTATTACAGAACCTTAGGAACACACACGCCTATCAACTAGATAATAAAGCTGTAAAGTAGGCTGTCAACTCAGGACAGCACCACTTCTCACAGATACACAGAGGATTGGAGATGAGAAGTTTAACTGACACATAACCGCCATCAGCTTCGTGGGGAATTAAGAACCAATGCCACCAACGTAACCAATCACACTAATGCAAATTCTTTCGTTTCTCTACCCCTTTAAATATTTAATTGATGGAGTCTAATCCCCAAAGACTTTGTACATTTCATATTATGCTTATCTACAATAAATATTTGCATATCTGCAACAAAGTGTCTCCTGATTGAATGACAGACGCTCCACTTAGCACCAACTGGAATGTTTAGTTGTAAATGAATGAGCCTGCTGGTGGTCTGGTATCGGCGCCTATGCTCCTGACCTGCTGCTGCCTGCTGTGGTTCTCCAGAGGAGAACAGGGAGGACCTGCAGCAGCTGGGGAAGGCAGCAGAGCGCGTCAACGCGACAACACTACCCCCCCCTTAGAGACATCGATACTGCAGACTCCAAAAGAAAGCCAGCTGACATCACCTGTTCTCCCCCCCACCCCCCAATGCCCTCTGGAAATAAGATTCAGGACAATCAGATCCAGAACCAACAGACTGAAAAAACACCATCTCCTTCCTCCATAAACACCTGTGTGCAATAAATAGATGTTGACATTGTAAACTAACAGAACACATGCATTATAAATAATAAGGGTGCACGATTCAGAAAATGTCACGATTCGATTTTTAGGCTCAACAATCCAATACATTCAAAACCGATTCACAGTATGTAAATGTAGTTACTTTCCCCATGTGAGTGCAGCAGACATAAGATTACAAAAAAAAAAAAATATATAGAAAAACGTAGTACTGAAGGAAAATGAAAATTTAGCCGAAATACGTAGGAGGGCGGAGCCAGGCTACTCCGATGGACCAGGCTGAAACCGAGTCTTTCTAAAAACTGCGGCCAGAGTGGAGATTTTGGAAATCTTCGTTTCCACGTTTCCACGTAAACTGAGACAAAGGGAGGTTTAGGCAGCCGAGGAAGTGAGGAAGAGGAGAGAGAGGAAGTGATTGGTTGCTGTTGTTGCTATTTTCTGGATACACCGCCACCTACAGGTGTGGCGTGTTCTTGACGGCATATATACACGGGGGACGTGTAAACAAACACTTTTCTGAAAACTGACAGCTGTGCACAATGCTCTTTTTGAAAACCGAGATGTTGAAATGTCCGTTTATGAAAATAGCCATAATGGCCATGCGACGTTAGCCTGGGAAAACCCTGACGAACTTCCGCCAAATCTGAGATTTGCTCTGCTGGTCAGTCTGGCCAAGAGCCCATTTCCAATTCCTCCAAATCGAGGCACCAATCACAGCCGTTGAGGCGGGCCCTACACCAATCACAGCCGTTGAGGAGGGCTCTACACCAATCACAGCCGTTGAGGCGGGCCCTACACCAATCACAGCCGTTGAGGAGGGCTCTACACCAATCACAGCCGTTGAGGCGGGCTCTACACCAATCACAGCCGTTGAGGCGGGCTCTACACCAATCACAGCCGTTGAGGCGGGCCCTACACCAATCACAACCGTTGAGGGCTCTACACCAATCACAGCCGTTGAGGCGGGCTCTACACCAATCACAGCCGTTGAGGCGGGCCCTACACCAATCACAGCCGTTGAGGAGGACTCTACACCAATCACAGCCGTTGAGGAGGACTCTACACCAATCACAGCCGTTGAGGCGGACCCTACACCAATCACAGCCGTTGAGGAGGACTCCACACCAATCACAGCCGTTGAGGCGGGCTCTACACCAATCACAGCCGTTGAGGCGGGCCCTACACCAATCACAACTGTTGAGGAGGGCCCTACACCAATCACAGCCGTTGAGGAGGGCCCTACACCAATCACAACTGTTGAGGCAGGCCCTACACCAATCAAAGCCGTTGAGGAGGGCCCTACACCAATCACAACCGTTGAGGGCTCTACACCAATCACAGCCGTTGAGGCGGGCTCTACACCAATCACAGCCGTTGAGGCGGGCTCTACACCAATCACAACCGTTGAGGAGGGCCCTACACCAATCACAACCGTTGAGGAGGACTCTACACCAATCACAACCGTTGAGGCGGGCTCTACACCAATCACAACCGTTGAGGCGGGCCCTACACCAATCACAGCCGTTGAGGCGGGCTCTACACCAATCACAGCCATTGAGGAGGACTCTACACCAATCACAGCCGTTGAGGCGGGCTCTACACCAATCACAACTGTTGAGGAGGGCTCTACACCAATCACAGCCGTTGAGGCGGGCTCTACACCAATCACAGCCGTTGAGGAGGGCTCTACACCAATCACAACCGTTGAGGAGGGCCCTACACCAATCACAGCCGTTGAGGCGGGCTCTACACCAATCACAGCCGTTGAGGCGGGCCCTACACCAATCACAACCGTTGAGGAGGGCTCTACACCAATCACAGCCGTTGAGGCGGGCCCTACACCAATCACAGCCGTTGAGGCGGGCTCTACACCAATCACAGCTGTTGAGGAGGACTCTACACCAATCACAGCCGTTGAGGAGGGCTCTACACCAATCACAGCCGTTGAGGCGGGCCCTACACCAATCACAGCCGTTGAGGCGGGCTCTACACCAATCACAGCTGTTGAGGAGGACTCTACACCAATCACAGCCGTTGAGGAGGGCTCTACACCAATCACAGCTGTTGAGGAGGACTCTACACCAATCACAGCCGTTGAGGCGGGCTCTACACCAATCACAGCCGTTGAGGAGGGCTCTACACCAATCACAGCCGTTGAGGCGGGCCCTACACCAATCACAGCCGTTGAGGCGGGCTCTATACCAATCACAGCTGTTGAGGCGGGCTTTACACCAATCACAGCTGTTGAGGAGGACTCTACACCAATCACAGCCGTTGAGGCGGGCTCTACACCAATCACAGCCGTTGAGGCGGGCTCTACATGATGCCGATAGTGCGGAGATGACAAGCAGCTTCTTGTTTACATTCAACATGGCGGCCACCGAACCCGTTGATGACGCTGCCGCTGCTATGTCACCCTGATCGTTGCTCTGATTGGTTGAAGGACTATCCAATCGCACCCAGAGGCCTGTGAGCGGCGTCCGTTGGTGACGCCCCTTTTAGAAATGGGGGCTGTGAATGAACCTTGGCCAGACCTTGCCCCTCTCAGTTACAGCTGAGAGGGGGTCTGGGGTCAGCCAGGCCTCGTGTAAACATAGCATGACTACAAGAACCTTTCCTCAGCAGAACAGTCTCCTCTTGAGGACCCTGTGAAGAAATACAAATAACAGTTAACATGCTAACCTAGCTTCAACCAAATAAGGCTACACCAAGGCCCTGACTAAAAGACAAGCATTTATAATTTCTTCCTATATCATGTATAATAATCAAATGACTCTTTAAATATAATGGCATGTTATCGGTTCTTGACTTCAGTCAGACAGGCAGAAATCTGTTTGTGTAGGTGGAGCGAGAGAGAGAGCGAGAGAGAGGTCAAGAGGTTCAAAGAGCCAGCTGAGGAAACAGGACTTAAGAGGTTTCCTGGGGGAAGGGAATATTAGGTGAGATATCTCTAAGTGGGTGAGAGTTCACAAACGGTAATCACAAGTCACAAGGCAATCGTGGAGATGAAGAAACCTTTGGACCAGAGTTGCACTCGGTCCAAGGTCTGCACTTGTGCCAACACAAAAAGGGGGGCCCATGGGTCCCCAGCCCACCAATAGGAAGAGACCCCTGTGTGGAATGAGAACTTTCTGTTAAAGGCCGAGACACACCGAACCGATAATCGGCCGTCTGACAAGTCGGTGACTCGAGTCTGTTCGGTGGGTTCTGTGCCGTCGTCTGTCTGAGGGGTCGTCGGTCTTCATTTGGGCCGATTTGACATGTAGAATCGGAGGGGTTCAAATGAGCCATCTGATTGGTGGAGAGTTAACCCGGGAAATGACCAGCGGGATGAGCGTGACTACAGGCTCTCAAAATCTGATGAAAATCTTTTAAACTTTGTTGATCTGAGATGAAGACCGATTCAGACACTGCACGGCCTATTTCTCTCTTCAAATGTTTTCAGAAACATGTTTCGGTGAATTATTTTAGTCCAATATGAGATTGGATTCTGAACGAGACGCCATGACAGTCTGGCTTTGAATTTCCGTAGAGAAACCAGACCCCACGTGACACGTTCGTCCAATCAGCTGCCGGTTTTCACTGAGGTGTCCTCTCCCTGTTGTTACATGAGTAGTCTACAATACATAGATACTGGTCCAGTCAACCAAGACTATAATTTAGAAGGATTGTACAATTAGGAGATATATAATTGTACAATCCTCCCCAATTATAGTCCCAGTTTATTGGAGAGAACACATATTGTGTGCCAAGAATGGTCATTATAAAACATTGGCGTGTGAAAATAACAAAAACGTCAAAAAAAAAAAAAAAAAAGCGGCAGAAAAAGTTGCATAATTGCCGCAGTGTTGGAGTTTTTTGGGGGATTTTTGGAATTCTATGAAATAGTTTTTGAATCATGTAGAGTTTGAATAGCAATACGAATGTGAATCGATTTTTTGGCACACCCCTAGTAGTTCATATTGCGATTCCGATACAATTGCGATTAATTGTGCAGCCCTAGTGAACAGCACTTTATATCATCCTTCATCACTGACTTCATTTAAAAACACATCTGCAGCTGTATCAGCCTTTTCTAATCATCTCAACTACTGCAATAATATATTCACCAAACTTCTAACAACAATATGAACAGCAGTCTTCATACAGCCATATACTGTAACAGCACCAATGACTGTCACATGAAGGATTATAAAAATTTGTGGTCGACCGATATGGGTTTTTTTCTGGCCGATAAATGCTGCAGATTTATGTTGGCCGATATGTGCTTGTTTTTAAACCTCTATTTGAAAGATAAAATGTAACACTAACAATTCCTTAAGATACACAAAATTTCTCAACAAAAACACTTGTAACACAAAAATCTGCACTTGTATACTTAAATTAAAAATGTAAAAACATATTTTGTTGCTTCCAGGTATGAATGTGTGTAACTGTTAGGTGTTGAAATTAATCAAATAATCGATGCATGGAATCGTGGACATGGACGATGCTGCATCGATAATCGGCCGGCTCATAATCCATTATTTCTCTTTACAATTTAATGTCGGCCTAACAACATTTCTGTTTACATATTCTGGTATGTTTTTGCACATTCAGGAAGTGCCATGTGCTCAGTGCTGTATAGTTTTATGTATCCAGTTTATTTAGTGTTAGAGCACTGCAGAATGTTTGGTTTTTGAAGCTTGAAAAGCTATGAATTAAATATCCTACATGGCTTTAATAGAAACATTTATTTGACGCAAATGCCAAGAATCGTCTGACCTCTTAATAAAAATAATGGTCAAAACTTTAAATAATAACCGTGCTTTACTGAACAGCAACATGTACATGTTGTATTTTAATGCAGGCTTGTAAAAAAATACAGGTAAAAACCACTGCAGAGTGAACAGAAAAGGCTCCAGGATCAATAAATCCTGGCTGTTAGCCTGGTCTGGAGCAGGCTAAATGCACAGAATCAATCTCCATGGTGATTTAAGTGCCTCTGCTTTTGTGCAACCGAGTCAAGGCGAAATTCATCCAGGATAACTGGAATATCCCGGCTTAATCCCTTATGCTGGTTGTGTGCAACGCCCCTCAGGACAAACAAAGCAGCCTATTGTTGCCGTGGGACAGCAGCAGTTGTAGCCATATGTATGAACTGGCCCGGGTCACGGATGAATATCTCCGGATAATAAGAGACCGATCACATTGATCAGCGCATCCTTTTGCTGGAGTTTTGTCACAGAGGGTTTGAAATGTTAGGTCGGCCAGGATGAATGAAGTCTTTAAGGATGTACTATCTCCCGTATCCAGAGTGCCTGGCATCAGTTTGTTGGTTTGGGGGATCAGGATCTGCTTTAGCACTTGAAAAATGCGTCAAGCACTGGCTATCTGGTTTCAAGATGCCAGAAACACATATATCTAGAAAGTAGGGCTGCACAATTAACCGCAATTTCATCAAAATCGCAATATGGACTATAGTGCAATATCCATATCTCAGAGGGGCGCAATATTTGTTAAAGGCAAAATTTGTGTCCAATTGTTCTGAATGGAGTATTGTGGCGCTGCAGAGATGTCCCGGACTACAAATCCTCTCCTACAGACTACAGAATACATCTTTGTTTAGTACAGATTCTTGCAAAAAAAAAAAATCACACTGCATGACTATAGGACATTTGTATCTGTGTTTCAATGAAAATGTAGCCTGGTGACATCGTCCTGATCTGGCGAGCTCCAGTTCTCCTCCCAGATCAGTCTGGCATCTTGAGATAGAGAAAATTTGGAGCAGTTAGCCAAACGAGCGACCAATCAGCGTTGGTTTTGAGGCGGGTTTAGGTGGTGATAGACAGATGGTTTATCCAATCAGCTAACCAGGATTTTAAGACCGTGGTAGCCCTAATTCTGTTAGCCGCTCACTAATGCTTTTTCCTCTTGGAGCATTCTTTTGGAATATGGACCGGGAACCTGAAATGGGGCCTTTTATTCCTAAATTCTCGACATGTTGCTAGCTTGCTGCGCTAACGAGCTATGCTTGGCCTGCAGCAGCAGCAGGGGGTAGCCTGGCTTGTGGTTGTATTTTCATACGCTTCGTTGATTTGGCCCGTCTATCACCAACTATAGGGGGTGATAGACGGATGGTTTATCCAATCAACTAACCAGGATTTTTGCCCCTTCCCAAAAGTTCTCCAATCGGAAAGTTCCCAGATGGATATGCCGAGCAAATGCGAAGCGATCCATCTGGAGGAGTCAGGTTAATGAAAATGATTATCCAAAAATATGTATCATTCCCTCCAATATTGTGAATCATATCGCAATCGCAGTCCAAATAATCGCGATTACATATTTTCCTCGTACCGTGCAGCCCTACTGGACAGCCACAAGCATACATCTACCATCTTACACTACTGACTTCAAATAAAAGTAGGTACGTTTATTTATATACACCACTTTTTACAAGGGCTGTCAGCATTAACGCGTTAATTGCGATGCGATTAAGGGCCGAGCATAATGTGTTTTTTTTAATTTTATTTTTTAAATCGCATGCCGCCATTTATTAATTTATTTTACACTTCACTCGGCTTCACGTCGTGCCTAACTACTATTTTGACCCTTTGCCGCACCTTTACTTATCATCAAGATGCCATACTTCCTCCTAACCCCTCCTCCTGCTGCAGGCTGCAGCCATGATGGAGAAATGCAGCAGCAACACTATTCTAAATGGAGCTTTTTATTTTCCAAAACTCCCGGACAGCTCGTGGACAAGTCGAAAGCCACACTCACATTGTGTAAAGCCAAATTAAATTATCACAGAATCATAGTCCAGTTAACGGGACTCAGGTTGATGCTAGTGGGCTCAGGCAAAGCACTATTTTGGAGAATGCTACTAGTTGCCGACCCGTTGATGAAATCAAATCCCAAAACAGTGACTCCAGCTCTTGCGAAATGGGTGGTAACTAACTGCCAACCTGTCAGCATCGTACAAGACTCGGGTCTTAAAGACGTACTACGGTTGGCGTGTTCTGACCCGTCTTATACGTTGCCGTGGAGGGGGCCAGCAGCCCCACCCACCCACCGCCTGTAGGACTCGGAGGAATCAGCCAGACTGGAGCTGCTGCAGAGTGAAAACGCTGTCACTGGACATCAGGGAGGAATCTAAAGGATTTAGAAGTTACTGCACACTATATGGTCTCTGGTAAGGATGGGGATTTTTTATTTAGTTTTTAATTAGGTACTTGGAGGAATTGACATATTGATGACAGATTCACACATTTGTCTTTTGTTTACAGTAAATAAATAAATACAAATCATAAAGTCAAGTTCATAAAGTAACTTTCTTTGCATTAATTTGATTCCCAATCAGGATCCACTGGTAATAACTGCTTTCCACTGTTAATATGTACTTCAAAACAGTTCTGAAATGCTAAATAGAATTTTAATTATGTGATATAACATGCGATTAATCGTGATCAACTATAACAATTGTTTGACAGCCCTACTATTTTACAGATAAACAAAAAAATAATAATCACGAAGTGCTTTACAATAAATTGAAATTTGATAAATAGAAGACATAACAATATAAGGAAAACACCGGTACATACCAGCCATGAAAGCCCTCGTCTCAGTAGAAGCCTGTTTTGAATAAAGTCTTAAGCTGTTTTTTTAAAAAGAATCAGCAGAGTTTGAACAGGGTAAAGAGGACGAAGTGCATTCCACAGCCTGGGTGCCACCGTTTGAAAAGATCCATCCAGCTTGGTCTGAAAATGAGTGTGTGGGAGTGGGGGATGGGAGTGGGAACCCACTAACAACCCAATGACCTCAGATCCTGGGAAGAAGTGTAGCGCCACTTCATCGTGTTAATTTATCTTGATTGTTATATTTGACTAGTTAAATCTGATATTTCTGTTTGTCTGTGATTTAACAGTCACACTGAGAGCTGAAAACAATGACATTAAGATCTAATCTATTCTATAAGTGTTCTGATCAGTGGTGTAGTCTACGTGGTACGCAGTATACCCACTAAGAAAGCTCCAGGATTTCCATATACCCACTTAAAAACGCCCAATGACACACAACATACTTTCTATTATATTTTCTGACATATTCTGAATTGTCATGTGTTGTTTTTTTCTTTGCATAGGCTAAATAAAAAAAGTATTTCAGCTGTGGATTGGTGCATAAAAGTGTATCAAAATGCAGCAAATTAAGTCTTTGATGTGCAAAGATTTCCCTGGGGGAGGACACCCAAAGTGCCATTCTGGCCCATACATATAGAGTATACCCACTACAATACATTAGACTACACCACTGGTTCTGATCAAGAAAAGCTGACATGATGGGGACGATAGGAAAGGTCATCCAGCTGACAGTTTATAAATCAAAACAGAGGTTATCTGTCAACTGGGGGACCAGTTGCCGCTTTTACAGATATTTACAGTCAAGCGGAGTGAAAAATCTAACACCGAGGGTATTTCGACAGCCTGTAGTCCCAAAACTAGGGCTGCACCATACGAGGAAAACATGCGACATTCAGCGATGTTAAATATCGCAATAACGATATTACTTGCAATAAATAAACAGATATTAAAGTGCGCTCTATTCTGCCTTTCTGCTGCTCTTAGTATTCTGCTCATTACAACAAACTGTTGAATTAATCATCTCCAACATTTTTTCATTGAACAAAGTGAACGCCAAAAAGGCACCACTTAAAAAAAAAAAAGAATGACAGTTAGGCTACATTTTTACGTGCAGCTTTCGGCTGACATTTTCTTTCAACTCACAAAAAAAAGAAGAAAAAAATCTCTATTGCGATATGTTGTAGCCTTTTGCTTTGTGTATATTGCGCAAATTGATATTGCGATGACGATAAAAACGATATATTGAGCAGCCCTAGTCAAAACATCTCCATATTTGTGCCAGCTGGTGCCTAAGGGTGCCACTATACCGGCCCACTACACGTCAGAGGACTGACGCCACCCGGCTGATCTCCACAGTAACTTTTAAATTCTCGTCCAGAACCGAACCCTGCTAGACCGCATGAAAGCCCCAATAGTAGGCTCCGGGTCCATAGGCCTATGCACCCGGAGCCCGACCCAGTCATCCACTAGGACGGATGCGTTAACGGGAGAGAACGGACACAACATTTGGTGTGTGTTCTGATCAAGAGGAGCTGAAATGATGATGATGGGGACGGAGCCAGAAAAGACCATATCCAGTGGAAAAACCCAACAACAAAGAAACATTAAACAAATGTCATGCAAGCATACCTTTCATTAGCCTAGATCATTCTCCCACAAGTACTCACCAAGGACTACAACCGAAACCCATGTCAACCTTACTGCTTTTTTCATTCAAACCGGCAGCTTTCCCGTTTGGTTTTCTCCATGAATAAAAGCGCTGCAGCCTAGGCTACAATAGCTGACCCTCCCCCCTCCTCCCATCCCCCCCAGCTGAAGGACAACCGAGGTAGATATACGATACGTAGCGCAGATATGGGATAGCCTACATAGCCCAGATATGTGATATGTAGCCCCTGATTTATAAACGGCCGACAGGTAGGCTCACTGTGGTGACGCTCAGCCCTGCAGGCTTCCGTGCAGGTACCGGTGAGAGCCACGGACGTCCTGCCGGCGCCTGGCTCGAACCACCGGTTGCCACAGGTTGCCCCAGACGGACTATTGATCGACAGGTCAGCCGGTAGCCCCTGAGGCGCTGATAGATCTCGGCCCTGCTGAAAACCCCCACCTGGATGCAGAAACTCACCTGGACAGGTAGGAACTGAAGGACAGCTACCTGCAGGCTGGTTCTCTTGCAGCAGCAGCTCGTGGCTCTCCGTTACCTTGACTCAGCAGCTCTACATTCGCGATAAATCATCTTTGTTTTTGGGTGGGGGGGGAGGGTTAATTACCGCGCTGGTCGCGAGCTCCTCTCCTCAGTCCTCCCATTCTGACCAAACCTGTAGCACTCATTTGCCTTGCAACTGGCGTTTTCAGAAGCCGCATACGGAGTCCACGTGAACACCTGTGCGCAGCCAATCAGAGAGCGCTCTGACGGAGTGATCGGCGGGTCATCGGGGGGCGTGACCCGGGATGAACCCTGCTGTCAGGCTGGGATGTATGGAGGCTCATTGGTGTAAAAAATGTGTGACTGACTTTTAGCCTACCAGGACTATTTTCTACCGAGATATATCCCACCAGACGCCATGTAAATAATCAGGACTTTTATCATCGTAGAAACTAAATAAAACTACCAAAAGCCGTCTTGGTTCATCTTTCCACTGTTCCAACAATCACCACTCTGGTTTGGTTGAAATAAACCCTTAATTCACCCATTTACATGTGGAGATATGCTGGCTCTATACACGCTAAAAGTCCTGATTATTTACATGGAGTCTGGTGGAGATATGCTCGCTCTATACACGCTAAAAGTCCTGATTATTTACATGGAGTCTGGTGGAGATATGCTGGCTCTATACACGCTAAAAGTCCTGATTATTTACATGGAGTCTGGTGGAGATATGCTGGTTCTATACACACTAAAAGTCCTGATTATTTACATGGAGTCTGGTGGAGATATGCTGGCTCTATACACGCTAAAAGTCCTGATTATTTACATGGAGTCTGGTGGAGATATGCTGGCTCTATACACGCTAAAAGTCCTGATTATTTACATGGAGTCTGGTGGAGTTTGGTGATGGTGATTTCGGGGCTGTTTCATGTTAAACTAAAAGGATCTTACTCTTTAACTAAAAGGTCTATCTCTGTAGGGATCCATCCCATAATGTTGTCAGACTCTTAGAATAATAATCTGAGTCTGTCAGCGGCAAAAACAGAACTTTTAGTGGATGCAGACTAATGCTGAACATCCATTTACATGTAAAAATATGTAGAACCAGAAGAGGGACATGGACAAATTGCCCGAGAGGCAATTAGTTGTAGGCCTACAGTACAGACATATTGACACATAACCACAACACAAACATTGACCAAGACATCTACAGCACTTCTACATACAATAAAAAAAGAGTATGTTGCACTTCCCTAACAGGCCTAATGTCATAACTAAATGAAACTACTGCACAGTACTTCACATACAGTATCTTCTTCCTCCAGTCATACATCTTATTTAATGGACAGAGAGACAGGAGTCACTGCTCAGTAACTATCGCTCCATGTTTAGCAGCATGATGACCTGATGACCTGAAAAGCCCAAACGGTGCAACAAACACTCCGAGATGTTTTTAGCTCCGAAGGCTCTGAGAGATTCCCGGACGGCATTTTAAAGCTGTGTGAACTCACCTCACAGGAGTTCTTGGTCATTGTTAAGAGAAGTTTTCTCTTTAGATGGCAGAAAGACACCGTTTGCAGCATGACACCAAAAAGCTTTATTATTATCATACACACAGCAATGAGCAATAACATAAAGACACCTACGATATAAATAGTATACACTTGGTGGGTGACCTGTCACCCCAGTATGGATGCCCTAAAGCACTCTTACCGCTTGACCCTTGTGTTGTCTTCCCGTTGACCATGCAACTTTTTCTTTTGTTTTGGTCATCTTTTTCAGCACGTTTGTTGCTTTATAGTCCCAGTGTGTAATATGTTTAGTTATTCATTATCAATATCTGTGTTGCCCGTTCACAAACTTGTCCTTTTTCATCAATATTGACCTCCACCATCAATTTCAAGTATTCCTATTGGCTTTGAATTTTACATTTGCATTTGCATGAACTGGGGTAGATGCTCCATATTCATGATCCATCTACAAATACGTTAGCAGGTAAGGGACATACAGCACATACTGCTTCGCCTTTCACGTTTTACACTCACATGCCACTCTCCAACATGAACTCATGGATGAGAGAACGTATGAACTCATGGATGTATTAAGAGTACGTATGAACGCGTGGACGTATTAAGAGAACGTATGAACTCGTGGATGTATTAAAAGAACGTATGTATATATATATATATATATATATATATATATATATATATATATATATATATATATATAAACCAAGCTGTATTGGGTCAGATTGTCCGTACGTTATATGCAGAGGTGGAAAGAGTACAAAAATATTCTACTTAAGTAAAAGTACTATTACTTTGATGAACTTTTACGTAAGTACAAGTGAAATTAACCAGTATAAAAATCTACTCAAGTAAAAGTTAAGATACTCAGAGTGAGTTACTTTTTAACAGCGAGTGGAGATTTACTTTTCTTTATATATTTATACCTATTTAAATATCTTATTTATACTAATTTAATTAAATAATAGTCTTTTGCGATTTGTTAAGCCGACTTATTATTGGGACTTTGTCTTATTCAGCGTATCCCCCAGAGTAAGACAAGTCCATACATACCCTTCTATAATATCAACAGTTGGATGTCTTTACATTTTAACAAAAATTTGTTTTTTTGTTTGTTTTTCATACTTCAAATTGCATAATTGTGCGATGTTGGTTTTTGGGGATTAAAGTCCACAGTCATTTTTTTTTTACATTTTTGCTGCTTTTTCTTAGATGTTTTTGCTGCTTTTTTTCCCTAGCGTGTCGCTTTTTCTGCAGTTTATTTTTTAAATGTTCTGTATTTTAAACGTAGCTTTCATTTTTTTTAATTTGGGGGCATAGTCCTGGTGATGAGCTGCCAGGAGCTTTTCTGTTATTTGATGGATTCATTTCTTCAGAGTGTGGCGAACTGTGACCAAATCCGTCTCATCTTCTGTCTCGATGGAGGCCTCTTTAACGTACCTTTTTATTAAAGGCTATAATCAATATTTTTGCTCCAACAAACATTGTTATCTTGGCTTCTGTGCAACAAAGTGAGGAAACAACCAGCTGCTGATGGTGTATTTGTTCAGGGATGAACTGAACTGAGCTGAACTATGAAGATCAAGAGGTGAAAGAGCAACTTTAGCTGCTGAGCTGCTCTTTCCATCAACACACCAGCTAACGGCACAGCTCGTCATTCACAGCAGACTTCTGGCTTCAGGATGGCAGCAAATAAAATGTGATGAGCTCTGGCTCATTCAGCGCTGCAGCTGAAGATGCTGCACAGAAAGTTTGGGCCGCTCAGGATTGCACAGTAGAAGTATACGAATATACTTAGTAAATAATGAAGGTAAAGCTCTGGCGAAAGGAAGAAAGAAAGTCGGAAAAAAAGCGACAAAAACGTTTAAAAAGCTTTTAAAAAGCGACAAGAATGTCTCAAAGAATGTCTCAAAAAGTGAGAACAACTTTGGAGGAGGGGGTGGCAGTAGCTCTGTCAGTAGGGGAGTTGGGACTTGAACCAGCAACCCCTTCAGTTCCCAACCCAAGTCCCAATACGGACCAAAGTATGGTGGTGGACTGGTAGCTGGAGAGGTGCCAGTTCACCTCCTGGCCACTGCCAAGGTGCTCTTGAGCAACGCACCGAACCCCCAACAGCTCAGGGCACCTGTCCATGGGCAGCCCCCCCACTCTGACATCTCTCCATTAGTGCACGTAGAGGTACTGAGCATGTGTGTGTGATTCAGGCTTGTGTGTAATGTGTGTAATAACAACAGAGTGAAAACATTGCAATTTCCCCTTGTGGGATTAATAAAGTACAAATAATTATTATTATTATTATTATTACTATTATTATTATTATTATTAACATTAAAATGACACAAAAGTGTCAAAAAAGTGATAATTTTTTCAAAAAGAGACAAGAATGTCTAAAAAAGTATCGAAACCTTTGTAAAAAGAGACAAAAGTGTCAAAAAACTGAAACAATTGTTGAAAAAGAGGGAAGAATGTCTAAAAAAGTGACAAGAACATCAGAAATAGACAAAGATGTAGAAAAAAAGCGGCAAAAGTCTCAAAAATAGTGACAAGAATGTCTAAATAAGAAGTGACGACATCTAAAAAAAGGGTCAAAAACTTTGGAAAAAGAGACCAAAAGTGTGAAAAAACGGAACAGCTACAAAAGGGTTAAAAGAAACAAAGAAACTAGACGTAAAGTGACCAAATGATTTTGGCTTCTGTGTAACAAAGTGAGGAAACAACTGGCTGAGTTTTGGCTGCTGATTGTGTAAATATTAGTCCAGATGTGACCTGAAGTTATCTCTGTCCCTGACCGGCCTGGAAATAGCAGCACTGGAACGTAACTATTAACATGTACTCCAGTACTGTACTCCAGTCCTAATGTTGAGGTACTTGTACTTTACTTGAGTCTTTTCATGCCACTTTCTACTTCTACTCCGCTACATTTCAGAGAGAAATCTTGGACTTTTTACACTCAATGGTGTTTTTTGCCCCCAACTGCTCCTTCAAGGCTCCTAACCCTAACCTAACCCTGCAGATACAGTATTAGGGGACCACTAAGGTCTATATAAAAGAGACTTCAGATACAGTATTAGGGGACCACTAAGGTCTATATAAAAGAGACTTCAGATACAGTATTAGGGGACCACTAAGGTCTATATAAAAGAGACTTCAGATACAGTATTAGGGGACCACTAAGGTCTATATAAAAGAGACTTCAGATACAGTATTAGGGGACCACTAAGGTCTATATAAAAGAGACTTCAGATACAGTATTAGGGGACCACTAAGGTCTATATAAAAGAGACTTCAGATACAGTATTAGGGGACCACTAAGGTCTATATAAAAGAGACTTCAGATACAGTATTAGGGGACCACTAAGGTCTATATAAAAGAGACTTCAGATACAGTATTAGGGGACCACTAAGGTCTATATAAAAGAGACTTCAGATACAGTATTAGGGGACCACTAAGGTCTATATAAAAGAGACTTCAGATACAGTATTAGGGGACCACTAAGGTCTATATAAAAGAGACTTCAGATACAGTATTAGGGGACCACTAAGGTCTATATAAAAGAGACTTCAGATACAGTATTAGGGGACCACTAAGGTCTATATAAAAGAGACTTCAGATACAGTATTAGGGGACCACTAAGGTCTATATAAAAGAGACTTCAGATACAGTATTAGGGGACCACTAAGGTCTATATAAAAGAGACTTCAGATACAGTATTAGGGGACCACTAAGGTCTATATAAAAGAGACTTCAGATACAGTATTAGGGGACCACTAAGGTCTATATAAAAGAGACTTCAGATACAGTATTAGGGGACCACTAAGGTCTATATAAAAGAGACTTCAGATACAGTATTAGGGGACCACTAAGGTCTATATAAAAGAGACTTCAGATACAGTATTAGGGGGACCACTAAGGTCTATATAAAAGAGACTTCAGATACAGTATTAGGGACCACTAAGGTCTATATAAAAGAGACTTCAGATACAGTATTAGGGGACCACTAAGGTCTATATAAAAGAGACTTCAGATACAGTATTAGGGGACCACTAAGGTCTATATAAAAGAGACTTCAGATACAGTATTAGGGGACCACTAAGGCCTATATAAAAGAGACTTCAGATACAGTATTAGGGGACCACTAAGGTCTATATAAAAGAGACTTCAGATACAGTATTAGGGGACCACTAAGGTCTATATAAAAGAGACTTTAGATACAGTATTAGGGGACCACTAAGGTCTATATAAAAGAGACTTCAGATACAGTATTAGGGGACCACTAAGGTCTATATAAAAGAGACTTTAGATACAGTATTAGGGGACCACTAAGGTCTATATAAAAGAGACTTCAGATACAGTATTAGGGACCACTAAGGTCTATATAAAAGAGACTTCAGATACAGTATTAGGGGACCACTAAGGTCTATATAAAAGAGACTTCAGATACAGTATTAGGGGACCACTAAGGTCTATATAAAAGAGACTTCAGATACAGTATTAGGGGACCAATAAGGTCTATATAAAAGAGACTTCAGATACAGTATTAGGGGACCACTAAGGTCTATATAAAAGAGACTTCAGATACAGTATTAGGGGACCACTAAGGCCTATATAAAAGAGACTTCAGATACAGTATTAGGGACCACTAAGGTCTATATAAAAGAGACTTCAGATACAGTATTAGGGACCACTAAGGTCTATATAAAAGAGACTTCAGATACAGTATTAGGGACCACTAAGGTCTATATAAAAGAGACTTCAGATACAGTATTAGGGGACCACTAAGGTCTATATAAAAGAGACTTCAGATACAGTATTAGGGGACCACTAAGGTCTATATAAAAGAGACTTCAGATACAGTATTAGGGGACCACTAAGGTCTATATAAAAGAGACTTCAGATACAGTATTAGGGGACCACTAAGGTCTATATAAAAGAGACTTCAGATACAGTATTAGGGGACCACTAAGGTCTATATAAAAGAGACTTCAGATACAGTATTAGGGGACCCCTAAGGTCTATATAAAAGAGACTTCAGATACAGTATTAGGGGACCACTAAGGTCTATATAAAAGAGACTTCAGATACAGTATTAGGGGACCACTAAGGTCTATATAAAAGAGACTTCAGATACAGTATTAGGGGACCACTAAGGTCTATATAAAAGAGACTTCAGATACAGTATTAGGGGACCACTAAGGTCTATATAAAAGAGACTTCAGATACAGTATTAGGGGACCACTAAGGTCTATATAAAAGAGACTTCAGATACAGTATTAGGGGACCACTAAGGTCTATATAAAAGAGACTTCAGATACAGTATTAGGGGACCACTAAGGTCTATATAAAAGAGACTTCAGATACAGTATTAGGGGACCACTAAGGTCTATATAAAAGAGACTTCAGATACAGTATTAGGGGACCACTAAGGTCTATATAAAAGAGACTTCAGATACAGTATTAGGGGACCACTAAGGTCTATATAAAAGAGACTTCAGATACTAAGGTCTATATAAAAGAGACTTCAGATACAGTATTAGGGGACCACTAAGGTCTATATAAAGAGACTTCAGATACAGTATTATGGGTGGTCAAGTAACAGAAAGCTAAATTCTGTTAGAATGGTAGAGCTGTGACCTTAAGGGAGACCTTTATGTCTTTGTTCAACTATAATTGGAACATCCCTCTGGCACCATGACATCAATATCAAAGTCAATGTTTGGGAGGAGGCTGTAATCCAACAACAACGTTGGCTTTATCAAATCAATGAGGTCATTCATCTGTTGGACATAGTAAGGTTAAATAAACATTTATTCATACACTGGTTGACAAAATGACCCCTTTTAAAAAATGACTTAAAAAAATATTACTTACGTGTTTCTCATTGAAACATGTTGGCTTTCTGTTAAGGATTGTTTTCAGGGCACGGTTTCCCCCAGGGTCCTGCCAAAGAAACACCCTTTTTTCAATATTTACTCAAATAATCAAATGTAGAATATAATATAAATAATAGAATAAACCATACAAACCTTTATTCTTTCCTTGGAAATTAGGCCTTCAACCCCTTTGTTCTTGAGGCAGGTCAAAGTACTGCAAAGTACATAGAAACAAATAAGCACCAATACAGCATAGTACAATATGTCACATTAGTTAAAGAATGGTTGTTGTATTCTTTGTTCATTATTATTAATTTATAAGTTACATTTCTTGATGGTTGAGTGGTTCAGATGGTTAAAAAATTCAGTTAAAAGCAAGGTTAGGTTAAATTCAAACACATGATTTCATGTCGTTGCACTTTTAGACCACAAGGTGGCATTTGTGTTGTTTGAACTACTAAGTCATAAAGCAGGGGGTCAAACTCATTTTCCCAGAGGGCCACACTGGAAAAAGAGAATCACTCCAAGGGCCAGACATGGAGAGTTTATTGACGTGCTTTTGTTACTGCATGTCACTTTTTAAAAACATTTTTGTAGCTTTTTTCCTCATTTTTGTTGTTTTTGTTCCGACTTCTGTGGGGCTTTCTCAGACATTTGTCACCTTTTTGTAAATTTGTTGCTTTTTCCAACATTTTTGTACACTTTTTGTCACATCTTTGTTGACATGAAGCTCTAAAAAAGTCATCAAAAGAGTTCCTTCGTCATCATAGAATTTAGCAAATCAAGCAAAACAATGATACGACCTGTTTCACAACCTGAATGTGAAAACTCTCTCTGCTTCTTCTGGGGGAATTTCTGAGTCTGAGTCAGCAAATCTGCCATATTCTGCTTTAAAGGTCAGGTATTTGCAGTTTAAAAAACACTTTCCTGTGTTTTTGGTTTGGCGCACAACTAGGCGGAGCAAAATTTATTGTGAACCCAAATTGATATACGGGCCGGATCTAAATCTGCAAGGGGCCAGATTTGGCCCACGGGCCTTGAGTTTGACACCTGTGTGATAGAGGAAGATGAAGAGAATGTTTATGCCGTTTGACACTATAAAAAAACATAAAAGACCCAATGATGTCCTGCTTCAGTTTTTATAGAAGCTGCAGCTAAATTCCCACAGCAGTTACTGTCATGCATATTCAGGTGTTTAATTGATTAAATTAGTAGGAGAGGGTTGAAGATTGGTCAAACCTGGTGAAGGCTTATGGCTCAGACAGGTCACACCCACATGTTAAAATGCCTGACTGACTGACTGGGCTCATAACAGGCACAGTCTTTGTGCAGCCAGCCATTGCATGTCTCACATTTCACCCAGTCCTCCTCCTGCATATGTGGATACAACAGGCTACAATTTCAAGAGCCATGACAGGTGTACATGAAGGAGCAGCTACAACAAATAGAGTCACAGGGTCTGATTCAGGCTGCAGAGTGGGCTAATGCTATTCATCCTACACTACCAACATTTAGTTGAACTGTACAAAACTTAAGATTTGAAGATCATTTTCTTCCTGATGTAATATTGCCAATAAACTATGTGCAGCTGACAGTGCACAAGGTCAGCTCCAAGCTGTGAATCTCTACAAGCCTCAAAACATATTACATAAATTATGTATTTTTTAGCCCTCTGTGTGTATTACTAAGTACTCACATACAATCATCATACTCAAGAAATCATACTCATAAGCAGTAAGTGCAGAGTAGTGAAAAAATGCCCTCCGGATGGTGTTGTGGTGGATTGTCAAATTCAGTTGATGCTCCATAGCACTGATGGATCTTCTGATAGCTGTGTGGCTCTGTTAAAAGATCAATCAGTTAGTTCTGTTCTATACTTACTGTACAACTTAGTGCTACTTTATGTTTCTAATTGAATGAAAAAAGGACCATATTACCCTCAGTAAATTTGTCATGAAAGAGCATAACTGAAGGGTCAGAAACACTTTGTTATTGTAGTTGTGGAAACCTGTCAAGTAATTATGAAATCTGACAGGTGTTCTTTAGACAGGGCTCGTTTTGATGTACACATGAACACCTAAAAGGGAAACATACATTGTTACAGGATAAAGTGGATTTGTTTGTATATATGAACCCTACTTCTATTGACTGGGGTACCTGAAGGGACCAAAGGTATACTATTTGTCATATCCAAAAAATATAGACTGGAATTATGCGTGGAATTATGGGAGTTGTAGTTTTTATTGTTAAACACCATCGCTGGGTAGAATGCATCTGTTCACGGATGAGTGTACCCATGAATGAATGAATGAATGAATGAATGAACAACACACAGCACAGCAACACCATCCACACTAGTAGCCCATTGGAACTGAGTGCCAAGCTAACTTATGCCACAGAATGACATATTGAGAAAAGGAAAGCCTCTGACCTACCTTACAGGTTCCAGACAAGGCGAGGGGGGGGTCCCAGTTTTAAACTGATTAGGTGTAATCTTTTCATAACCCAATGTGTACTTCTAGCTTTGGTTGCTCAAGACAGTAGGCTACACACAGCTACAGATTCCACCAAAACAAACAACCCAAATCCTGCCTTCCTCTTCCTGTTAATACGTCTTTTTATTTTGGAATTTAGAATAGAGTACCGAAACAGGATCTAAACAATCTTTCGAAGTGGTAGACATGTGGCATCATTTCTAACCAGTGGTGTAGTCTACGTGGTATGCAGTATACCCACTAAGAAAGCTCCAGGATTTCCATATACCAACTTAAAAATGTGCATTGACACGTAACAACATACTTTGCATTATTATTTTGATATATTTTGAATTGTCATTTGTTTTTTTTCTTTGCATAGGCTAATTAAAGTTATTTCCACCGTAAATTGTAAGAATGCAGGAAATGAAGTCTTTGATGGTCAAAATTTTCCTGGGGGAGGACAGCAAGACTCCCCCCACTATGATATGGCCCCCCACCCTGGCCCATACATATACAGTACAATACATTAGACTACACCACTGTTTCTAGCTACCTGGTACATTGTGTTTTCATAACGTGTTTTACCTGCTAGGCAGCAGCTTAGCCACATATATAAAACATAAACTAACGTCAGAGAACCTTTGCAAAAATATTTTAAATAGATTAAAATGGTCACACCTATGGTTAGATAGATTTGTTTCGATCCAGTGAAATACATGTCTGTTATGTCGGAGCATTTCGCTGCCTCCTCCTCCATAACTTTCATCCTTTTGAGTCTGACCATCTCAGCGCCACCTTTCCCTTTCTTCTTTTTTGGCTTTCCATCATTAGACTCACACTTGAGTGCTGGGTAGATTTGTGTCTGACTTGATCCCGACTTGCTCTGACGTCACACACGTGGGCAACGATAACCTCACGAGATCAAGGCGGCCGGAGGTTTGAGACCCAGGCAGCGCAGTTGCTTTTCACCGACTGCAAGAGCCAGGCGGACCCAGGGGCATGCTGGGAAACGCTGCCCTCTCTGATCTGACAGCTGATTGGTTCAGAAACAACTCAACATGTCTTTAAACTCTCTTTTATTTTGAACTGGAGGGATTTTAACTGCTATTTGTCTGATTTAAAGGCTTATTCTGTACAGAACACCTGTTGTGTGGCTGATAGTTACGTTGAGGGACTAAATCCACTCACTGATCCCCCTGTATCTCTGAAAATCCTAGACATGGTTGGGACCTGCACTCCGTCAGTGCTTTCTGATCAGCCTGTTAGTATTGAAATAAGAAGCTGCTGCTGCCTGCTGTCCGGGTTGAGCAGAGGCTGCACAGTTTGACCAGCGGGTAGCAGACAGGCCCACCAGGCCACCGGATGGTGCTGTTAAGAACTTGCGATGTATAACTATAATCAGACCGGCCCTCGAAGCCTCGAAACACTACCGGCCCACCGGGAAAGAGTCCCGACTCTCTCCCGATTGCCACTCCACTGTATTTAATCAGAAAATGATGCAGAAAAAGCAGTATTACGGTTACGAGTATTTCTTTCTGTGACATTGTAGGATTTACAATCACTCTCGAACGCATCATCTGGGTGCCGGGTTTTGACTGAAGTTACAGTAACTAGAGGGTCAAAGGTTATATGACGCCACTAACAGGCGACTACAGGAAACATGCTGTGTCAGAAATAAAATAAGAGATTTCTCTGAGTTTGACATTTGGTGGAAACATTTGGGATAGTGTAACTGCAACAAAATATATAACACACCGGTACAGTCGTTTTTAGACATTTAGACTTTAGACATAATGCAGAAATGTTACATATTGGACCTTAAAGCCATTCATTTGACAATACATCAAGCAAAACATTTATTTAATTTAATATAATTCCATCTCCTTCATGGTATTTTGATTAAATGTCATGTTTCTGTTCTTGCATGGTACATGTTTTAACCTCCTGTTGTCTTTGGGTCAAATTTGACCCATTTTCAAAATGTTTCTATATCAGAAATTTGGGTTTCTTTCAATCAAATTGGCAAAAATTAACATTTAACACTCTTCTCAAGTAAAATGAAGGATCAGTTCACTACTTTCATTGAATTTGGGGTGTTTTATTCCATTTTACAGCATATTTCTGCTTTGTAAACTAAAAAATTAGGTTTAGTGTGCATGAATTACAAGAATAAGTGTAAAACTGGTTGTATGAGTTGGTTAGTAGTGGGAAAAAAGCATCAAATGTAAAAGTGACAACAAATTTTGAAAAAAGGGTAAAATAAATTCTTTTTTTTAAAACATTGAAAAAACAACAACTTGGAAAAAGAAAATAATAAGTGGAAAAAACTTCAACAAAAAGTGCCGGAAGCTTAGGGAAACATTTTTTTTTTGAAGAAAGTGTCAACATTTCTTTTGCTGGGAGGACAACCCAAGGGTTAATCATGGTCATCCCACAACACGGTACGAACAATATATGTAACATAGAATATAACGTAGCTTAACAACAAAATTACATGCCAATGTTTTCTTATGTAAGCGAATGAGGCGTGGTTTAGCTAAGCTGGACAGAGGTTTCAGATGTCAGGACAATAATGAGCCTGACTTCTGGACTCCAATGTCTACTAACCTCCAAAAATGTGGCCTATTCTTAGCAGCATTTACTGGCAGACGCTCTTCGTGTCTGGCACTTGGCCATTGTACTTCTCATAATGGACAGGAAGGCACTGGTTTACAATCCGATCACAAGCCACAATAACAAAATTATTGTTATGCTCTAGTTTTTTAACTTTGCAATTGTTGTCAACCTCAACATCATAAATTGGTATGGTTTGGTCACTGAGGCATAAGTTGTCTTTATGATTTAACAGTGCGTGGCCATGGCCTTGACAGATCTGCACAACAGCTCCCTGATCCCTGGGCTCGAAGAAGGACTGCTTAGGTCTGCTGCAGAGTCCCCTGGTCATTATGTAGCTGTATAATGAGATGACATTGATAAAGTCAGACCTCGTTTTATGACACTCTGAAACATGTAAATAGAGTAAATAAAATCATGTTCCTCTACCTACTGCTCCTAAATGCACAATGGCATTTACATTTTTCAACACGTCAAAGGAAAACAACCAATCAGAGCCGAGGAGTCTCTAAAGTCGTGTCTTTTTTTGGTTTTGGTTTGGTTTATTTATGGATATAGAAAGACAACAAGGGGGGGATCCAAGGGATAACATGTAATAGCGAGAAACACTTTTTTCCAACATGGTCCCTGATGTAAGAGAACAGGACATACATCACATGCAAACACATACAGTCCTAAGGTTAAAACAATAGAAATAAAAAACTACACATCAAAAAAAACAAATCAATAAATTACCCTGTCCCCGGTCTAGATTTTATTTTCTATTTTATTCCATAAGTAGGCCCTAACTTTGTATCTAAAATGTGTCAATGAGAGCTTGTGAACTGCAGTCAAACAGTCAAACTAATGCTGATCAACACATTTTAGTGGAGGCTGCTGTTTGGCTGGAAAGTGAAAAAAGTTTACTCAGCGGTGCTCGGTTTTGGCAGTTTTGACTGTTTTGACTTCAGTATGGCAGCCGCGTCACAAACTTTTTAATTTACAGCAAAAACGTGTTCCTGAAAACATTTGAGGTGAAAAAGTTCGCCTCTGATTGGTTGTTTCCCTCAAGGCATTAGGAGCACCAGGAAGAGGGTTAACAGATCATGTGTCTCATGGACAACTGTCAGCACATAAAACCACTTTCCGACCAGAGGGATTTTTGCAGTTCCTACAACATAACGTTCCTATAAACCTTTTTTTCTCTTGTTCTGACTGGACTAATTTGGGGATTTTTAAGTTCCTCTGGGTGCAGTTCCTGTAACTCTTTCAGCTCCTACTTCAGGACAGGGTCTTTCCGCTGTTCCACATAGTGGTGGTTAGATGGCTGTGATTATAATAACAAAAGGTCAGTCCCTATGGCCACTGGGCCAGTGGGAATGCAAATAGAAAAAACGTTTTTTGGGGAGAGTAGTTAGTAGCTCTGTTTAGAAGTGGACTGTTATGTTCCTGTAACTACTTGGTCGGAAAGAGGCTATAATAGTGACAGTATGAGCATGTTTGACAAAAAAAGTTTTTTTATTTATTTTTTAGGAAAGCTACCAACTGTAGCTTTAACCCTTTAACTCACCTTTCCCATTCATCGGTAGAGTCTCTGTTAAAGTACTGGTCTAAGATGTGTTTCTTAACAAAATTGTTAAACGCTTTGTTGTCAGAGGTAGGCAGACAAGGCATCTCGTTCCTAGAAACAGCAAACATGGAGGTGATCAGGTGAACAAGGTCCATCTCGTCTGGAGAGAAAGAGAAAGAATGAGACTTTTGTTGTTTAAAAACTCTCATTCAAAAATATAAATGCATCAGTAATTGGTGCTGGAGATATGAATGAACTTCCACAAAGTGCAAAATGAAAGTCTGGTAAATCAATCAGCATTGTCACACTGGCTTTAAATGTTTTAAGATGATAGCATTTTAATATTTCATAGACAGATGTTCTGGCTTATTGCCATATAACTTCATATTTAATTTCAGTAATCTAACATGTTTAAGGAAGGTTGCATTTCCAAAAAAAAAAACTCCAAATTGACATATAGATGCAAGTCTCTCTACCTAACTTATTTTAATTCAACAATTTTTTTTAATTATTTTGTTTGCCATTCATTTATTTACAGTGTGTGTTCCTCCACATATTTTCATCTGTATGTTGTATTTATTACTTTTATATTGTGTCACTATTTTCTGCAATGCTATTGTCTGGGAGGTTTCCTTTCTGAAGACTATTGAAGCATGAAGTCAGATATCTTCAGCAGCTCCACACATTTAAATGTAACCAGATCTAACCAGTCCCAGGCTAGAATCACTCATTAACATAAACACACTGATGTTAAACTGCAGTACAAACTTCTCTCATTTCTACAGTCAAAATGTCTCTTTTCTTTGTAACTTTGTCTTTACTAAGTTAGGTCATCTGGTTCAAACCATCAGATATCTTACCCATATACTGTTTCTTGGCAATGCTTTCAAACGTTAATCCTGCTGATATTATTCCTGCTATTAATCCTGTTGATACAAATCCTGCTGACATTGATTGTGCTGATGTCAGCTCCCGAGTTTTGACTTGATTTGCGTCACGTTTTGGTCTTTTCTTCAAGTCTTTCTCTGTAACATCTATAAGCTCTTTATGGAAGTCGTCTGGAAGATGATGATCAAACGGGTAAGCTGCGATGTCCAGCAGATGTTCACCTTCAAATAGTACAACAAGACAACATTAACATCATATTCAAATCAACCACTAAGACCATAAATATGAAGATGTAACTAATAACATTACCTATGTGTTGGAACTGGTCGTAGTTGAATGTTACACAGATAAACGTCTGAGCTTTAGTTGCTCCGCTGGATGGGTAGAAGTTATTTTGATCCCTTGTAAAAGGGAACTGTGGTGTGCTGTGTAAGAGCCAGACTCCTGTCTCGTCTTTTTCCATCATCACAAGTCCTGAAACATCAACAGATAGACACAGAACTATTGGCTGATGATTGTTTATAGTCCTAATATGTGACTTCCTGACTGTGTTTTAATATTTCACACTAACAGATAAAGTGAACTCTGTAATCTGATGGAGGGATCCTCCAGCTCCAGATGTTACTGAGATCTGTTGCTGCTCTTGTGTTTAGAGCACGAGCCACTCAGCTTTTTGATTTATTTCACTTGAAAGCGTCAGTAACTACGTTTACATCTTGAGTAACTACGATTAATGATTTAAGAAATATTAAAGACGCCCAAGCCTAGTTTACATGCACACATTCTGGTTATGCTTTAATTCAGGAAAAGACCAGTGGTGGAGGAAGTACTGAATCTCAGTAGTTAAGTAAAAGTACAAATAACCAGAGACATATTTACTTTAGTTAAAGTAGAAGTACCACAATGACAACTCTACTTAAGTAAAAGTAAAAAGTACCTGATTTTAAATGTACTTTAAGTATTAAAAGTAAAAGTACTTGCATAACGATTTATTCTCTTAATGTCTATATTCTAATAATTAAAAAAACAAACAGTATGGGCTGTGATATTTTTAATTAAGTTAGTTTTAGGTTAATGTAATTGTGCTTACCATCTGTGGCCCAATTTACATTCAGACTCACAATTCTGGTTATCTATCAGGATCAACTTTGCATTATTTCCCACGGGACAGTGAATGCTGCACACATTTATTATTAGTTTATTACATTTATTAGTATGTAGCTTGACAGCTGAGGAAGACCGGGAGTGTTTTTAAAGGTGCTCTAAGTGATGTGATGCATTTTTTAGGCTACAACATTTTTTGTCCAATACAGCAAACATCTCCTCCCTATCTGCTAGCTGCCTGTCCCCTGAACACACTGTAAAAAAACCCGGTCTCTGTAGACAGCCCAGGCTCCACAAACAGCAACAAAAACAAACTGTGCCAACCTGCACCACGAACCATAACAAACAGTGTTCCAGCCAGTAACCGACAAGAAGGAGCTGGTTGAGTCATGAATATGCATTGTAGAAGTAGCCTATGTGCTAACGCTGCTGCAGTGATGGCTCAAAAAGCTCCTTCTTGTCGGTTACTGGCTGGAACACTGTTTGTTATGGTTCGTGGTGCAGGTTGGCACAGTTTGTTTTTGTTGCTGTTTGTGGAGCCTGGGCTGTCTACAGAGACCGGGTTTTTTTACAGTGTGTTCAGGGGACAGGCAGCTAGCGGAAAAATGTTGTAGCCTAAAATACGCGTCAGTTCACTTAGAGCACCTTTAAGATAAATATACGGGTTGTATATCCAGCCCGGTCTCATGGCAGTACGTGAAATGGTCACATATTTTTAATCTATTGATTTGTGTTCACTGGGACGTTTTTGTCATTTAATTTGTGTTGGCCAGGACGAAATCTAAAGTAATGTATTTAAATGGGAAGCATATGTCGTGGTCACAGCACGTCTTCGGTAGCGAGTAGTATTAAATGCCGAAAATCCGCATAAGGAGATTGGTTGGGGTGGTGGATGGGTCAAACAATTCCGGACTTTCACACCAGAGAGTGGGGTTCACGTTTGCGTTTTGTTTCCCCGTTAACCTTCCCATTATTGTCGAAAATGTAACGAAAATGTAACGGAACGTTGTAGAAATGTAGTGGAGTAGAAAATACAGTAACAACGTAAAAGTCAAAAGTATGCACTATCAATTCTACTTAAGTAAAGTACAGATACATGAAAAATGTACT
This sequence comes from Perca flavescens, assembly GCF_004354835.1. Lineage (NCBI taxonomy): Eukaryota > Metazoa > Chordata > Actinopteri > Perciformes > Percidae > Perca > Perca flavescens. Next base: position 32,909,477 of record NC_041346.1, read on the forward strand.
TAAGTACAGTAACGAAGTATTTGTTCTTCATAACATTCCACCACTAGAAAAGACAATATTCCTTTATTCTTCTGTAAGTTAAACGGAGGGGTGGATGGGTCAAACAACACAGGACATTCACCCAGGAGACCAGAGTTTATGTCCCACGTGTAACTGAAACGTACATTTTTAACCCAACTCATGATCTTTCCCTAACCCTAACTAAGTAGTTTAACCTGCACCCTGAAAGTGACCCAACGTGTTACCCAGAGCATCAGACCTCTCCGTTGATGGGACTACATTGGAATGAGTTGAAAGTCCCCTGTGTCTGACTGAGACGCTGAAGGAAACGTTGTGCGTCAGTGACTAACACCAAAGACCCAGGACCAAGAGCAGGGAGGGAAACTAAGTTTTTCTGACAGATCTCATTCAAATGATTTAAAGACAGAAGCTGGAGGAGTTGAACAAACAGGAGCCACAGATCATTGATGAGATAACAGAGATGTGATGTCATTACACATTGACAGATGTTGGTTGACTGTCGCTACAGACGTATTCACACTGAGCAGTCTCTGTCCTCTGTGATGAAAACCTGATGGAGGTTCAGAGAGATGTTTCCTGTGAGAGTGATGCTTTCTCTACTCACCTTTACTGTGGCCAAACTTAGAGCCAGGACCCGTTCCTATTGGAGGAGGTTGATCGCTGTAGGTGATGAATCCCAAGTTGTCTGTCTATAAATGATGCAGAATAAAGAGAAGAAACCTTATGATGTTTTAATTATTGGGATGTACGTGACATACGTGACGTGTACGTGAATCCAGAAAGAATGGTAGATTTGCTAGCCTCACCAGCCAAAAACATTTATTTAACATTCACTAGCCATTTGGATGGTGGACACAAAGTTAATGTTGAACCCTGTATACCAGCCCCTAATACTCTCTCAATGATAATGTCTCACTGAGTCTAAAAGGCTGCCTGGCTCCTGGTGGCCAGATGACTAAAGGTTGAGGGTGGGGCATGGTGTCATCTAGGCCTGGAAAACTCAATTCCTTTTAAGGATTCTGATCAGGGTTGTACGAGTCACTTGAGTCAGTATTGCTAAATCGCCAAGGAAACTCAGTCCTAGCCCATTCTCTCTAACCACTAACATAGTAGAAAGTTCTGTGGATTCACTCGGTGCAGACTCACTATTTCAGATCTGGTATTTTTGAGTCTGCCATGTTACCGGCTTTACTCGAGGAGAAACTATACTCTATACTATACTATACTATACTACAGATCCACTCATGACAACATAGCCAGTTGATTCGACTTACTCGAGGCTCATGAGTCCCATGGTCTACCGAGCTTGCAATGTTTCGCTGCTCGACCTAACTGCATTTTAATATACTACATTCATACACCAAACCTACAGTAGGCCTAGGCTATGTGCAGAACATTGTAAGTTAATTTTATAAGTGAAAGAATGGCTTTTGTTTTGGATTTGCTTTTCACCCTGACTCGAGGAAAGACTTCACTCACTCTACGTTGTCACCACTCATGACAACGTAGCCGGCTGATTCGTGCAACTGACTGACTGACTCAAGGACTCAAGTGCTCATGACTAATGAGTCCCATGGTCTGGAAGCTTGCAATGTTTCCGGCTTTTGACTCTGCAGTTCCTATAACCTGTTATAACTGTCTCTCTACTCACTCAGTCACTTGAGTTGACTTGTGGAGTTGGGGTTGCCTATGAAATTGTAAAAAAGTTGAAAAGCATTTGGCAGCTAAGATGGCTAGGACTAGTAGTAGCTAATGTTGCAAGAGGTTTGTGTGTGGTGCTGTTATCATTTTAGATTGAATTGTATTAGGACTCAACTGATCCGAGTTAATGATACTAGAGACTAGACTCATGCATTAATTTAAAGACACACAGACAAAGACAAACTTTAGACAAAAATTTGTGTCATCAAGATGTCTTGTATACTAAACAAGTAAAAAGTCTGTAAGTTGTGGCCGGGTTAGCTCAGTTGGTAGAGCAGGCGCACATATATAGAGTTGTACTGTTGCAGTTAACCTGCAGCCCTTTGCTGCATGTCATCAGAGCTGCCAACTTTTCCCCAAACCTTGGAGTGAGATTTGGTGGGGCGAATCCAAACTTTTTCTACGTACAAAGCAAATGTCTTTGGCTCATTCAGCATCATGACTGTCAGGGTTTAAATTGTGATTTGTTATGTGGTGGGGTTCTCCCTAGGGGGGTCCGGGGGTATACCCCCCCGGGATCTTTTTTGAAAATAAACCATTAAATTGCACTTTCTGGAGAGTTTTGTGCAAAGAAATGGAGAAATCGAGTGTTACATGATATGTGCAAAACTGCAAAATTTGCATTGTTGTAGTCTCAACAGGTATTAGGGCATTTAGCATTTACATTACTGTTAATCAGTCATCACTTGATGATACACATTGTATTACCTTGTTATGATATAAGAAGTGATCCATACAATGTTCCAAACATAATGTGCTACATGAAGAGAGAGCAGCATATGACAGTGGCAACAGCTGAGAAGATTTGGGTCTGTGGTGACCAGGTCCACCTCACACAAACTTCCTTCTCCCATTCTCTCTCTTTACTACAACACACACACACACACACACACACACACACACACACACACACACACACACACACACACTCACTCACTCACTCACTCACTCACTCACTCACTCACTCACTCACACACACACACACACACATACACACACACACGCCTCAGTGTAGGGACCAGGGACCCAAAGTTAAATTAACATTGGTCTACCAAAGGGATCTACTAGGACCACTGAAATTCTAAAGAATGAGAACCACTGATTTACATACATGCTAATCCTTTAAAACTAAATAAATAGAAATAAACATGTTTTGGGTACCAGGGGGGCTGGTGGCCAAAGACCAAATCTCATTAGATTAGGCAGTGAGGGAAAATCATTCTTCAAACAAGGCCTCTCCCCACCAAAAGGTCCAGCAGAAACTAGACTGAAAAATACCACCAGCAAGACAAAAGACACAGCATGGCTCATTTTGTGCATGTGTTATAGCCTTTCTCAAACTTGTTTTGTGCCAAGGCCCTGTAATGTTTGGCCCTTGTCCTCTGTGCCCCACTTAATGTAATTCTTTTGGAAAAAGAAAGACTATTTTTTTCATTGTATGAAACATTTAATGTATTATTTACAGTTACATTTAGAGATGCACAGAGGTGAGCTGGCACAAACATCTGGACCAGTCACAGCTGCATGGCCTGGCAACCAAATGGCATCGGTTTTGTTTCCAGATTTCTACATCAATTAATGCTGGAAACAATTGAAAATATATAAAAAAAATAAGGCCCTCAGGCATTATGTATTACTTCAACTATTCTCTAGTCTAGTAGATCAACTTTTTATATTTTAACGTCATGTCTGCTGAGTCAATAATTTACTCTTCCCTCCTCTTTTGCGTCTTTTTCTGGGGAAGTAAATCTATTTAAATGTGCATGTGGCAATTATTCATGTGAATCATACATTAAGTCATTTTAATTAATTTATAAACCCCTGGACTTCAATAGCTCAGATGTGTTACATCAGATTTCTGCTCATGTTTACAACTTTGTGCACATTCAAAATATAACTCCTCTCATCTGTGTTCTCCGAGATTTGGAGAGTTATAATATAGTCTTTTGTGCATGTTGTTGCTCTGCTGATATGGTATGGAGCTAAATCGGGGCCAAATGTTTTGTTCATTTGAAAAAAATATATATAGTTGAAAAACTAAAGCTTGAAATTGAAAATTTAAGTTTTGGTCAAAACTTGGAAAAAATAAAACCATGTATTCAAACTAAAAATAAGTGTACCAATTTTTCTTTCAGTTTGAATAAAATATAGATTCAATTCTGGAATTATTTTGAATAAATTATAAATTTTCCATTTCCATCTTTTCTTACTTCCAGCAGGGGACCCCAATATTTCCCGAGTTTCCCAGGCCAGGTTGGAGATATAATCCCTCCACCTAGTCCTGGGTCTTCCCGAGGCCTCCTCCCAGCTTTGGAACATAGGGAGGCGCCCAGGGGCATCCTTACCAGATTCAACTGGAGCTCCTCACGGATGACTGAGCTTTCACCTATTCTAAGGGAGACGCCAGCCACCCTCCTGAGGAAACCCATTTTTCCCTGGATTCGTTTTTTTCATGACCCAGCCTTCATGACCATAGGTGAGGGTAGGAACGAAAACGACCCGGTAAGAGCTTTGCCTTCTGGCTTTTTTTTTTTTTGCAATACCGGTTCAAATTCTTTTCCCGCTCCATTGTCCCTTTCTTGAACTCCTTCTTTTTTCATTTTTCACTTTTATATTTGTTTTTTCCACATTTCATGTTTTCAGATTCAAAACTTATTTTTTTTTTTTACAGCTTTTTCGGTTTCAAACTTTTTTTTTTTCAGACTTTCAGATCATTTTTTTTCGGTTTGAGACTTTTGGCCCTGATTTTGCGTAGGGGGGCGTGGTTTCAACTCAGAGGGGCGTGGCATTATGGTGACAGCCTATCAAAGAAGGCAGAAGACTCCTCAGTCATGTTGCCTTCAGGAAATGGTGTTACTGTGAGAACTATGACTGAATGCTTTCTATCCATGTGATTTTTACTTAACAAACTGATGCCAGTGACAAAGTTCCATTTAAAAATTGTTTTGGACAACACATGGTACCAATTACACTATAAGAGCAATAAACTGTGCCAGATTGTGCAGTTCGGCAGGAAAAATGACTTCTCCCCTTCCATGTATGACTTATAGCACCACAGTATTCACTGGCACCAGCCCACAGGTAAGACATGTGAAAGATATTAGCCTTTGTGAATAGATACTTTGCGACGTTATCCCTCAGTGGCATTTTTTTTTTGTGATTAACACAAAGGGAAAATAGGTGGACAGCTGGGAAAAGCTGGCAATCAAGCATCGCTAGCACTAAAGTTAGCATTAACTAACGTTAGCTTCACACTAGCTGGTGTTTTTAAACTAATTTCAGTGTCCAGCTCAAGTTTTTTTTTTACTTTAACTTGGTCTTTGTTAACCTCGGTTTGTCAGAATGACCATAACTTGACAGTGGCTGCAGTGAAGAAGGTCTCTTTTTATAAAGTAGACAAATAAAACTTTACATTAATGCTCTGGCCTGATAAATTACGTTTTACACTATAACGTTACATGTAACAGCATGACAGTTATGCCTTACAAAATATGCCAAGTGGGCAAACTTTGAAGGCTTCTACCACAGCCTAACTTAAGTATCAGAATACACTAACTTGTCTTTTTGTATTTGTATGTCTTACTGTCTGTTTTCTGGACCGTGTGTGTCCGTAATAAAAGCTTTGACTGATTGATTGATTGATTGATTAACAAAGCGGACCAGGACAAGTTATGTTGTTTAAACTAACCATGAAAAGGTAACACTAGCAATGTTAGTTATCTATAAGTTTTTACATTTATAATATTGTACGGCTGCAGGCAGCCACTGTCGAGTTATGGTCATTCTGACAAACAGAGCTTAACAAAGACCACTACACGTTAAAGTCAAAAAACTTGAGCTGGACACTAAAATTGGTGTAAAAACACCAGCTAGTGTGAAGCTGACGTTAGTTAATGCTAACTTTTGTGCTAGCGATGCTTCATTTCCAGCGGTCCACCTATTTTCCCTTTATGTGTTAATGACAAAAAAATGCCACTGCGGGGATAATAACCCAAAGTATCTATTCAAAAAGGCTAATATCTTTCACATGTCTTACCTGTGGGCTGTGCCAGCATGTTGCTTTGGCGGAGCGGACGCTATGCTGACTGCCAAGTGAATACTGTGGTGCTACATTCAAAGTCATACATGGAAGTGGGAGAAGTCATTGTTCCTGCCGAACTGCACAATCTGGCACAGTTTATTGCTCTTATAGTGTAATTGGTACCATGTGTTGTCCAATACAATTTTTTAAATGGAACTTTGTCACTGGCATCAGTTTGTTAAGTAAAAATCACATGTATATATTGGATAGAAAGCATTCAGTCATAGTTTTCACAGTAACACCATTTCCTGAAGGCAACATGACAGAGGAGTCTTCTGCCTTCTTTGTTAGGCTGTCACCATAATGCCACGCCCCTCTGAGTTGAAGCCACGCCCCCACGCAAAATCAGGGCCAAAAGTCTGAAAAAAAAAAAAATGATCTGAAAGTGAAAAACAGATCTGAAAAAAAAAAAAGATTTGAAACGAAAAAAAAAAGATTTGAAGCCGAAAAAAAATAAGTTTTGAATCTGAAAACCTGAAATGTGGAACTGAAAACAAATATAAAAGTGAAAAATGAAAATTTATAATTTATTCAAAATAATTCCAGAATTTAATCTAAATTTTATTCAAACTGAAAGAAAAATTGGTACACTTATTTTTAGTTTGAATACATGGTTTTATTTTTTCCAAGTTTTGACCAAAACTTAATTTTTCAATTTCAAGCTTTATTTTTTCAACTATATATATTTTTTTCAAATGAACAAAACATTTGGCCCTGATTTAGCTCCATACAAAGCATACCTGAAGCCGGGGGAATGCGCCTGGGATGGCTCGTGAAGAAATGTTCTCACATTTGCGACATTTCAAAAAAAAAAAAAACCCTCTCCCGTCTCTGAAAGGATAACTAGTCGATCACGAGCGGCTCGACAGGTAGCTCTATAGATAAACATAAACTCATCTTTCAGGCATTTGACCGACCGTATTGTGATATTTTCTTCCCATTATGGCCACGCCAAGACCCGCCCTTCAGTAGCATTTACACACTACTATTGGCCAGGCGTCTATGCTTACATGTACAGGGCCTAGCCCCCGACCAATCCCCTAACCCTAACCTGAACCACTCGAGGTGAAATGCCTAATCCCAACCAATCGAGCTGCTTCATAGGGCGGGTCTTGGCGCGGCCATAGTGGGATTCGTAATTTTGCGACCGGGTTGACACCATGGTTGACACTTCTTTCTTTTTTTTGACCGGGTTGACACTTCAGCGTGAGAAATTGGGAGTGTGGCGTGTGAGCGTGTGAAACCAATCAAATGCGTGTGTCTCACGGCCAATGCGTGATAGTTGGCAGCTCTGTGTCATTCACCCTCTCTCTCCCCTTTCAGGTCTTAAATGCCTAAATTGCCAGAAAATATTAATAATAAAAAAGTTAAACTACAGCTGCATTTTGTACACATTAAGCAGCTTATGTTAGTGGAATGTGGATAAATCAGAAAGTTATAGTACTATGTTTGCGAGTGCCTTAGCTTGCTAACAGCTAACTTGTCCTCTCTGGTAGACAAAGGATGCTAAAATCATCGTTTGACATGCTTAAATTGCGTGTTTTTTAGATAGCTACTACCGGCACTTTGTGCTGTTATTTTTCGCCGCTGGTGAGGGCGGGACTTAAATGCGCTCTCTCTCCATGGAAGGATGGAAGTGGGCCATAGTGGGATGTGATTGGCCAGTGTTCAATCATGTGATCTCTCTCCTCTCTGTGGGCTGTTCTGTCAACAACCAAGGATATGATTGGCCAGTGTTCATATGAAAGACACACAAGTGGGCCAATCATGTGATCTCTCTTCTCTTAATGGGCTGATCCATAAAATAAGTTTTCGACCGGAGTACAGCCACAGCCCATTCAGCCCACATAAATAGACCGGTCGACCGGGAAATCTCCCGGTACTCCTGATGGCCAATCCCTGCCTGCAAGGTACCAAATCTACCGCTGCAGATTCATTATTCAATTACATATTTAATCAGCTGTTGTGTGTTGAACAGTTTCAACAGAGCACATTGAGATATTTGAGGAAAGATAGTTAATGCTTTATAATTAGTACAGACCATAATATCTATCCATCAGTTAGTCATGGTTTCATTTTTATCAAAATAGAAACAGAGCTGCAGTTTAAACATTAGTCTCACCGTTGGATTGGTAAATATGGGCCGCAGGGTGTTTGCCAGGACACCGTCAGGATGGTCGATGAGCTTATTGTGATCTTTAGAGGTCTCCATCTTCCTCCCAGCTGAATCAATGTAAAGATATTCCAAACCTGCGGGTGCCTTGTAGATGATGTACCTGATGATGATGATGATGATGAGTAGAGAAGAGAAACATCAATGTGCAGAGAGGACAGACACTCATCAGCAGAAAACAATAAATCTAGTCTCTCTCTAGGAGTCACTCCTCAAGAAAATGTTACCTTTTCAATTAAAAAATATGCAATTTCACATCATTTTGGACCATTATTATGTGTCTAAAATGTTGGAAAGGCTAGAGCAGATAATACATAAATAACACTCAAAAAGCTTGAAGTCAAAACTTCAGAAGTCCAACTACAACCATTAGATCTGAGAGAAGTAATTTAGTTAGTTTTGATGCTCACATTGATTTAACATTAACTTGGTTTGGCTTTCACTGCAACTACTGATTGATTTCATGGTGGATTAATGTGTGGATTATGTTCTGGATGAATGGATGAGTTGTTGTGTCTCTAAAATGTGGATCAGAGTTTCCCAAAGTCCAAGATGACGTCCTCAAATGTCTTGTTTTGTCCACAACTCAAAGATATTCAGTTTCCTGTCCCAGAGGAGAGAAGAAACTAGAAATTATTCACATTTAACAAGCTGACAAGTTTACCTGTTTTATCATAAAAATTACTCAAACTGATTAATGGATTATTTAAATAGTTGGAGATTCATTTAATAGTTGAGGACTAATCCATTCATATTTGCAGCTGGTGACCAATATGTACCTGTCAGCTTCTGTAATGTGAAGATTTTCTTTCCCTTACATAATGTTTAATTCATTTTATTTGGGCTTTGAACTGTTGCTCAGACAAAACAAGACATCTGAAGTCGTCACTTTGCATTGTGGGAAAAATCACTATTTCCTGATATTTTTAGACTAATTGATTCATTGTAAGAATAATCAACAGACTACAGCTGCAACTAAGATTTTAATTTCATTATCCATAATTTCATATAATTTCATACTCGTTTCCATTTTGCCTCATATCCACAAATCATTTGTTCTATAAAAGGTCCAGAAAAGTGAAAAATAATGTCATTTTGACATCAACTTGAATGACATAGGAAAGCTTTCTTTGCACACCTCTTTTGTCGGGCAGGTGTGTAGGATGTGATCAAAAGTAGGAGATCAGAAGCTCAGAAAAAGTCCCACACACTGGCCATTACGCAAGCAATCATTTATTTAGAGTACAACGTTTAAAGATGCGTAGTTTTTGAGTGTTGTCTCACCAGTCCACTTCTCCGTTGTTGTTGTCTCTGCAGGTCACTCTGCCATCAGCGCTCCAGCAGAGCAGACTGACCATCAGGAGAATCCTCCACATAACTCCCTAAAACACACAGTTACAGCAACAGTTACACCACCACATTCACTGGGCTTCAAGTTCACATCATCCTGTTAACTTAACTTTTTTCTACGAGCTACTTTTTTTGTTTTTAACCAGCAAGTGTGTGACTGCAATCAAAGAATAATACAAGATCTACAATACTCAAGCACTCTTATTGCATAAGGTAAAGTCTTCATAAAATTACTAACATTCTTTCTTTCTCTCTCATGAACACACACAGCAAAACATTCCTCCATCCAACACTGATCCCCAATCCTGGTTCAGTTCTGATCTTTCTCTGGTTCATCTTTCACCATGTCATACTTTATCAGATCATCAACAGGAGCTACACCAAAGAGAAGAAACCATTGTTTGGGCAGTGGCATTACAACTTAAAGTCCCTCTCGAGACACATTTTAAAGTATATAAACTACTCTTTTATAATCTTTTTTTACATGGCTTACCCACATAAAAAGTAGAATTAAAGTCTGAAATGGGCTGCAGGCATCAACCCTTTCTCCCTCATTGAGAAATTCTAGATCTGGTCCCGCCCTCCTTGCTCTTACTCACGCTTGGTTGAGACTGATTGGGTGACTACATTCTAGCGTCTCCCTCAGGTTGACTGGTAAAAGACCAGCGTGATCTAGATGACTAGAAACCTTGGAGATACACCCATGGCTCATCATGTTTCAGACTCACGGGTTCAGACAGGAGGACAGCGTTGCCCCGCGACGTGGCAACCTTGAAGTCTTTGGTAGACCATGGCTGTTTACTTGGTTTTATTCGAAGAAAACGATTAAAAAGAATATGTTTTGCTACCATGGGAGGGCATGGTGGGTTTAACATCAGGCATCATTTTAGGAAAACAAGGCTCATATACTTGAAGTGATTGGATTGTAACAGCTGCTGAAAACATCTGCATGAATGGAACAATCTTTTAACCATCTTTAAATGTAAACACACCAGTTTCTCTCATGTTTCACAATTTTTGGATTCTGAGTGAAAACATAATCTAAGAAAACAATTCTTAATTTAATTTGAGCTCTTTTTTATTTCAATGTTATTCTACCATAAGGTGTCAGGTCCAGCTCCCGCTCTTAGTTCATGTTTGTTTTGTTGTTTGTCTGTTTCAGGTCACTTGTCTCCCCCCTGTGTGATTAGCCTCCCTTCCCTAATGTGGGCCACCTGTGTGTCATTGTCTCCACCCACCTTACTGTATATATATTTACCTTGTTTCCCTTGTAATTTGCCAGATGGTTGCAGTACCTCGTGTCTCACTCTCCAGCAGTATTCCTAGTGTCTCTTCCTTGTGTTTTTGTAGGACCTCGTGCCTGCCTGTTTTTGCCTAATGTTTTTGTACCTTTGTACAATAAACTCCATTACCTTTTACATCTGCTTCGAGTCGTGCTTTTGGGTACACTGAGTCCCGTGACATAACGTATGAAAGAATCTCCGTTTAGTTTTTAAACTGTAAACCCGAATGCTAAAATTAGTTAAATTTAAAGTAGTCCATCCATCCATCCATCCATCTTCGTCCGCTTATCCGTACCGGGATGGGGAGCAGCTCCAGCAGGGGACCCCAAACTTCCCTTTCCCGAGCAACATTAACCAGCTCCGACTGGGGATCCCGAGGCTTTTCCCAGGCCAGGTTGGAGATATAATCCCTCCACCTAGTCCTGGGTCTTCCCCGAGGCCTCCTCCCAGCTGGACGTGCCTTAAGGCGCCCAGGGGCATCCTTACCAGATGCCCGAACCACCTCAACTGGCTCCTTTCGACGCAAAGGAGCAGCTCTACTCCGAGTTCCCTCACGGATGACTGAGCTATAAAACCCTATCTCTAAGGAGACGCCAGCCACCCTCCTGAGGAAACCCATTTCGCCGCTTTCAATGGATCTCGCTTTTTTCGGTCATGACCCAGCCTTCATGACCATAGGTGAGGGTAGGAACGAAACTGACCGGTAGATCGAGAGCTTTGCCTTCTGGCTCAGCTTATTTTTTCGTCACAACGGTGCGATAGATTGAATGCAATACCGCACCCGCTGCGCCTATTCTCCGACCAATCTCCCGCCTCCATTGTCCCCCATTTCAGGTGAACAAAACCCCAAGGTACTTGAACTCCTTCACTTGGGGTAAGGACTCATTCCTACCTGGAGAAGGCATTCCATCGGTTTCCTGCTGAGAACCATGGCCTCCGATTTAGAGGTGCTGATCCTCATCCCAACCGCTTGACACTCGGTTGCGAACCGATCCAGTGAGTGCTGAAGGTCGCAGGCCGATGATGCCATCAGGACCACATCATCTGCAAAGAGCAGCGATGAGATCCCCAGCCCACCAAACTGCAACCCCTCCCCACCCCGATTGACGCCTCGATATCCTGTCCATAAATATTACAAACAGGATTGGTGACAAAGTACAGCCCTGGCGGAGGCCAACCCTCACCTGAAACGAGTCCGACTTACTACCGAGAACCCGGACACAGCTCTCACTTTGGTCATACAGAGATTGGATGGCCCTGAGTAGAGACCCCCTCACCCCATACTCCTCTAGCACCTCCCACAGTATCTCCCGGGGACCCGGTCATACTTTTTCTCCAAATCCACAAAACACATGTAGACCGGGACCATACTCCCAGGCTCCCTCCAGGATCCTTGCGAGAGTGAAGAGCTGGTCCGTTGTTCCACGACCAGGACGGAATCCGCATTGTTCCTCCTCAACCCGAGGTTCGACTATCGGCCGAACCCTCCTTTCCAGCACCTTGGAGTAGACTTTACCAGGGAGGCTGAGAAGTGTGATACCCCTATAATTGGCACACACCCTCTGGTCCCCCCTTTTTAAAAAGAGGAACCACCACCCCAGTCTGCCACTCCTTTGGCACCGCCCCAGACTTCCACGCAATGTTGAAGAGGCGTGTCAACCAGACAACCCTCCACACCCAGAGCCTTGAGCATTTCTGGACGGATCTCATCAATCCCGGGGCTTTGCCACTGTGTAGTTGTTTGACTACATCAGTGACTTCCGCCTGGGAAATCGACGACAATCCCCCGTTATCCTCCAGCTCTGCCTCTAACATAGAGGGCGATTAAGTCGGATTCAGGAGTTCCTCAAAGTGCTCCCTCCACCGCCCTATTACCTCCTCAGTGGAGGTCAACAGTGTCCCATCCTTACTGTACACAGCTTGGATGGTTCCCCGCTTCCTCCTGAGGTGGCGAACAGTTTTCCAGAAACACTTTGGTGCCGACCGAAAGTCCTTTCCATGTCTTCTCCAAACTTCTCCCACACCCGCTGCTTTGCCTCTTTCACGGCAGAGGCTGCAGCCCTTCGGGCCCCTATCGGTACCCTGCCTGTCCTCCGGAGTCCTCCGAGATAACATATCCCGGAAGGACTCCTTCTTCAGTCGGACGGCTTCCCTGACCACTGGTGTCCACCACGGTGTTCGTGGGTTACCGCCCCTTGAGGCACCTAAGATCCTAAGACCACAGCTCCTTGCAGCTTCAGCAATGGAAACTTTGAACATTGTCCACCGGGTTCAATGCCCCCAGCCTCCACAGGGATGCACGAAAAGCTCCGCCCGGAGGTGTGAGTTGAAAGTCTGTCGGACAGGGGCCTCCTCCAGACGTTTCCCAATTTACCCGCACTACACGTTTGGGCTTACCAGGTCTGTCCAGAGTCTTCCCCACCCCCTGACCCAACTCACCACCAGATGGTGATCGGTTGACAGCTCTGCCCCTCTCTTCACCCGAGTGTCCAAAACATACGGCCTCAGATCAGATGAAACAATTATGAAATCGATCATTGACCTTCGGCCTAGGGTGCTCTGGTACCAGGTACACTTATGAGCATCCCTATGTTCGAACATGGTGTTGTTATAGACAATCCATGACTAGCACAGAAGTCCAACAACAAACAACCACTCTGGTTTAGATCAGGGAGGCCGTTCCTCCCAATCACGCCCTCCAGGTGTCTCCATCATTGATTTGCGTTGAAGTCCCCAGCATAACAATGGAGTCCCCACTGGAGCCCCATGCAGGACTCCAGTCAAGGTCTCCAAGAAGGCCGAATACTCCGAACTCCTGTTTGGTGCATATGCAAATTTAAAGTAGTTTTTATCTTATTCTATTCAGAATGTACCAGATGCATTAAAGGCATTTTATATACTGTATAATTTTTGTAAAAGACGAGTGCCTTGGCTTTTTCCTTGATGTCTAGTGGATTTGCTCAAATTAGTTAATTGGAATAAGTACCGACAACTTAAAATTTGTTTTGAAATTCTACTTACTTAAAACTTTTGCAGATTAAATAACCACTACTACTACATTACTTAAAACTCTATAGTTTTAACATTATTTATATCCTATAAAATACAATATATACAGTACAGGCCAAAAGTTTGGACACACCTTCTCATTCAATGTGTTTCCTTTTTATTTTCATGACTATTTACATTGTAGATTCTCACTGAAGGCATCAAAACTATGAATGAACACATATGGAATTATGTACTTAACAAAAAGTGTGAAATAACTGAAAACATGTCTTATATTTTAGATTCTTCAAAGTAGCCACCCTTTGCTTTTTTATTAATAAGGGAAATAATTCCACTAATGAACCCTGACAAAGCACACCTGTGAAATAAACCATTTCAGGTGACTACCTCATGAAGCTCATTGAGAGAACATCAAGGGTTTGCAGAGTTATCAAAAAAAGCAAAGGGTGGCTACTTTGAGGAATCTAAAATATAAGACAGGTTTTCAGTTATTTCACACTTTTTTGTTAAGTACATAATTCCATATGTGTTCATTCATAGTTTTGATGCCTTCAGTGAGAATCTACAATGTAAATAGTCATGAAAATAAAGAAACACATTGAATGAGAAGGTGTGTCCAAACTTTTGGCCTGTACTGTACGTACAGTATATGTACAGTATATAGTTATGTCAAACACATTTTCCTCACGCATTTAAATCTGGTGCATCTCCTGACATCTCATTATAAAATCAGAGGTGTCTGTATGTGAAAACTTCTCTCTAGATTCCATCTTTAGAAACATCAGTCCTTTTAAATGCTCGACCAACAACACGACAACACTGGACCGACTGGAGGGTCCAGCACAGTTAGAGGTGTTAAACATTTCACATTATGGTCATTTATCAAACACTTTACTACTTTTTCTTTTCTAGGAAAACCTTTGAAAGGTCAGTTGATGTAACAAACAGGAAGACAGACTGATTCAGCAGAAAAACATCCAACCTGTGATCCATACCTGTGTTTTAAAGTCCTGGTCAACCCAGAAAGAGGTCCAGAGAAATGGATCTGAAGTTCCTGAAGCTGTTGACACACAGAAAATAATAAATCATATAAATGTAAAGTGGTACGTTCAGTTATTAGTTATGTCAAATACATTTTAAAACACATTCATATGAATATACTGAATATCCTATATGTTCTGCTAATATACTAATATATATGTTACTGCTACTACATTGCACATATCTGTACATGTTGATCATACATTGTTCATATTACATAGCTATATTTATTCAGCTCTTATAAGGTAACTGCTAATACATTGCACATATTTATATTTAATTTATATTACTCTAAACCAGCTTCTGTAAACCAACTGTATACTACTGTCTACACTGCACTATATTTACTGACCTGTCTATACTTGTATATCACATTGCAGTTTTCTGCTCTTTTTGCACTTCTAGTTGGGTGCAAACTGCATTTCGTTGTCTTTGTTCTTGTACTCTGCACAATGACAATAAAGTTGAATCTAATCTAATCTAATTTCCTCATGTATTTATGTCAGTATGTATTACCTCCTGATAGTATCCTTTTAAAGTATTTCCAGTATCAAAGTGTTCTTACCTGTGATGGTCTGTGATGCTGGGGAGGCAGCGAGCAGGTCTTATATCTGTAGAGAGGGAGGATGGTCAGTGGTCACATGATTTCACAGAAACAGTTTGACTTCAAAATAAATAAACTAAAAACAGGAGGTGAAGAGAGGACAGTAGGTGGTCACGTGATTTCACAGAAACAGTTTGAGCTTAAATAAGTAAATAAACAGGAGGGTAAGAGAGGACACTCGGTGGTCACGTGATTTCACAGAAACATTTTTTATTTTTTTATTCTTTATTGTATAATAGTGATACAAACAATCAATTTACAATGTATTTGTACATTTTTCAAAAAAAGTGTTGACAGCTTTGAGGTGGAGACAATATATACAACAAAACATAACAAATAAAAAAAAATAAAGATACCGGAGGTCTTTTTAGTCAAGCAGGGAATGTAAGTCCAACAAATAAAAGAGTCTCTTGGTGTTTTCCTTTATCATGCATTGAAGAGATGTAGCAAAAATCTTGCTCATTTTTCCAACCGTTGATGTGGGTTTGACCTTTAAATACTTACACCTGTGAATACAATGTTTACAATGTTCAATCAAGTTATTCATCATCTTATCCTGTAAAAATATTCCAGCTTTAACTGATAATTTAATGGGTTCAGCATTATACCTTTAGATTGAAGCCAGCAATGAAAGTGACCTGCAGAGACAATAACAAAGGAGTAGTGGAATGGTGACTACAACGATTGACGATATTTTTCACTTTTCTGGACCTTCAGAACGTCGCTTTCCAGGCAGCTAACCCTAACCTTAACCCTAAACATAACCATTGCCACGCTGCCTGGAAGGCGACGTTGGGGGCTTAAAACACCAAAACACGTTCTTCCCCACTATAGTCTCGGAGAATATATCTTCTCACTCTGACGCTGGCCACAGCTGTATGGCTGAGATGGGATCAAAGTCTTCAATGTCAGGGCTGGATTGTGAGCAGGTCAGATAGTGTGTCTGACCTCAGACCTGACCTCCAGTCACTCTTCACTTGTTTCATCAAATTGAAACCCCGTTCACAGTGTGCTGTGGAGGCTGGAACACACAGTAATACATCGACAAGCTGAAGGAAATCAGGCCACTGGCCTCCCAGTCTCTGATTTATCTCTGGCCAGATCAGCTGGTCCATGTTCGGATGCTGCTGGTACAATCTGCTCTTGAGGAATGTCCACTGGTCTGTAATCAGATCCAAATCGGCCCCAGAGGAGGCCAATAGTGGACCAAAGTGCTTTATAAGACACTCCACATATGCATCTCCAAAATCTGCAGACACACACAAGGAAAACTTAAGGTTGCACAAACAGTAAAAGGTTTCAACTTCAAGATGTAAAATACATATGATGTTAAATGTGCTTGATAATAACCTTCACATGTATCTGCATCAGGCCAGCTCGTGATATCCACCAGTTTGGAAGCATGTAGTACTCCAGAGCTGAAGTCACAAAATTGTGTTGCCATACTGCAGCAAAATGTGTCTATCAGCTTGTGCTTTGTGGAGTTCACATGAGCCAGGGAGAGGTTATCTCTGGGTGCTGCCAAGGTAGCACCCTCAAAGGTGTCTGCTGGATTTTCTAGGCATGCCCTAAGCCTGGGTCCAGGTCTTATAATTGAACACAACAAAGCACAATGTTATTATACATATATAGTATGTTAGTATACGTACGCACACACACACACACGCACACACACACACACACACACACACACACACACACACACACACCTGTTCTTGTATTTAGTTAAGACAGCCTGTGTGGCTATCAGGCTGGTCTGAACCTCTGCCACTGTTAGAGATGGATGCAGACATTGCTGAGGTGCTCATGTGCTATCAGGCTGGTCTGAACCTCTGCCACTGTTAGAGATGGATGCAGACATTGCTGAGGTGCTCGTGCATAAAGCAGCTGAACATCACTACACCTGGATCTGTTGCTGTTTGGTCAAAATTGCGTGCCTTGCTTCTCTGCACAGGATTCACCCCCTCCGAATCTGGTGACTGGATCTTACACATACATTTGCACATTTGAATCAATTACGTTCAACAACTCAATTATTGATTATTAGTACCATTATGTTGAGTTGTTAACTTTAGTCAACTAATTTAAACTAAAATGATCATTAGCCTTGCCTTAGCCTATACTACTGTACCTGCTCAAAAGGCTGGATTAGGCCCCTACAGCCTCTGAGGAAGTGGTCCAGCGCCCTGAAGAGATGAGCAAGCCACCTGGTACCTCCTACTCTAGTTGGGAGGAGTGGAGTTCATTCCGAACACCTTGAAGCTGTTTTTCAAGTCTGCTCTGTTGAGTGGACTCTTGTGATAGAACACAGAGGGAAGACAAGAAGTCATCCAACTTTGTGCACTGGGGGCAACTCTTCACTGCATCCTTAAATGTCAGCTCCAGCCTATGGGCTATGCAATGGACACCCAGGATAGAGGACTTGTCGCCACATAATCTGCTGACCACTCCACTGCTGGACCCTGTCATCACTGCTGCTCCATCTGTTGCACAAGCAACCAGTTTCTCCTGCCAACTCTCATCACCCTCACACCTGTCTCATCATACTTATGATGGCTGCTGTGATGTTCTCTGCATTTGGCTTTGGTGTACAGAAGCTCTTCCTCCAACACTGCACTGTCAGTTGATCCATCTGACATAATTGCCAGATACTTTTGAATGATCAATCTTATGTTTAAGCCTCAGCTATGTAGTGCATGAAAACCCTAGCCTGCTTCTTGTTCTGATAAGTTTTCCTTATCACCAGTCTTTTCTGTGGAGTTAGAATGAGAACTGTGACTTTGATAACATTGACCTCCATTACAAATATGTAATTCATTTTATCCATTTAACAATATGAGTTATGCTGCACTATTTCCTCGCGGCTGCTAAAACTAGCTATCTAGGCATCACAAAACACAACTTCAAGCTAGTAATTCACTTACTTGCACATCCAAACGTAGTCCCGAAAAGGTCTGCCCTTTCTGCCGATCGCATGGACATTTCAGGAATAGAATTCTCATTTGGTCCAACTGCGCCGATTGCATAGAGCAGATAGCCTTTATTACCACACTCTGTTCCTGGGGTCCCGTCTTCGCCAGCTGTATATATACTTGATATGAAAGTTGTGGTCTTTTATTGCCTCTAATTTAAGGTTAGTTGTTCCTCTAACGAACGAATTGTTTGCACAGTCCATGGACTGGTCGCCAGGAAGGTAGACTAACCATTCCCTCGTTTTCCCATCGTCATCAATGCGCCACTTGTTCGAAAAGTACCTTCTCTTTTTCTTTACTTCACCCTCAACAGTTTGTACGTTCAGAGCTACTGCTGACTCCGCGGCGGGCCTCTTAACACTGGGGATGTGTCGTCACATGTTTTTAACAGATTATTTTCTTTTTGTCTGTACCTCAGCTCAGCTATACGTGTCATAGCCTGGTCCTACCAGACTCTCATACATTTCAGGTACGTAGGAGGGCGGAGCCAGGCTATATGTGTCATAGACTAGTGCTGAAAACCAATCAAATGCGACAGCAACAGCATTCTTTGACAAAATCTCGAATCCGTTACAAGGAATGTTTTAAATAGTAACAAATAAAAATATATTTTACAATCCACCTGCCTCTGTGGCTGGTATACAAGGCAAAGTCAACCGCCACTTAGAAAAAGTACCCGCCCCTGGCTGGTGGCAGGTGCTAATTTCCCACCCTGGTTGTCTCAGATGAGATCAGGACCACAGTGGTTGACCATGTGTGACATGTGGTTGACATTGTTAATGTCCCTGGACAGCATGGAGGGAATAGCAACATGTGCGCAGCCGTTAGGCAGCAAGATGTCCTCCATCACCATGCCAACCTTGGTCCCTACAACACCGCCCTTCTCATCACATTCCTGGACACGCTACATGGCGTCCTCATTCCAGCCGAGCAGAGGGACGGCATGGCGATGGAAGGTGTATGACCGCCATCCCCTCGCATGCATGCCTCTTCTCCAGGTAATGGACGATGTATGAGCTGAAGTTGATGCGTGGGCTTTCAGGGGATTCTGTCCCCGCTGTTAATCCAGGGAGAACATGGC
Source organism: Perca flavescens (assembly GCF_004354835.1). Classification (NCBI taxonomy): domain Eukaryota; kingdom Metazoa; phylum Chordata; class Actinopteri; order Perciformes; family Percidae; genus Perca; species Perca flavescens. The sequence continues at coordinate 32,928,793 of NC_041346.1, forward strand.
TTGTGATGAACTACATCAGATGTAGATGAGGTGCTGTGGGGGATGCAGCCTGCATATGTTTTTGTCTTCTTGTGTTTAGAGTTTTGAAAGAATAGTCACCTTCCTTTGTATTTTTTGTACAATAAAACCTTTATCTGACTGCATGTAGTCCTGGTGTTCTCCTCTTGGATATGAGTGGAACATGCAAAACACAAGTGTTCAAAAATACTGCGTTTTGGATATAAATGGCAATGTTTTTGTTACTGTATTGCATTTGTGTGTTTGTTCATTTATATTTGAGTAGGTATACATTACTGTGACAATCTTTGTGTGTTTAAAAAAATAGATATATTTCACCTTTATTTTTACAGGCAAGTCATTAAGAACATGTTCTTATTTACAATGGTGGCCTGTGTTGAGCACATCAGTGTGCCGTTGGTTGGTAGACAGATCTATTCATTTTGTGTGTGTGTGTGTGTGTGTGTGTGTGTGTGTGTGTGTGTGTGTAATTTTAATGCAAAAAAACATTTTGGAAAGAGATGTAACAGTTTTGAAGACAGTGTTGTTTTAGGGACTTGTAGAGTTTACCATTTTGGCTTCTGGGTTTTTATTTGGTAAAATGTCAAACAAACACTGGTTTAGTATTCCCCTGGTTATCTCTACAAAAACGTGTTTCATTCGGAGATCTCAGTTTTTGGTTAATTATATTTTTTATTTTCTTTGTGGGGTTTTTGATATTTATTTTGTGGTTTGTAAGAGCCCAGATAACCCTTGGGTTGGTGGATTTTGTTGCCTCTCTTGATGGAGCTTTGAAAGAGCACCTTGACAGCACCACTGTATTTAAGGGAACGTAAAAAACTATACAGAACGAGCTCTGTTACAAGAGAAAAAATAATCAACGAAGTCCAGACAAGTGAAGTGAAGACAGTTTAGTCTCATCTTTATTATTTACTTATTTTTAACCTTTATTTATTTAACCAGGTAGGCTGTTGAGAACACGTTTTCATTTGCAACGGTGACCTTGCCAAGAAAAGCGTAAGCGTGCAGGACAACATATAGTTTAACATTCAATAATATACAAGAATACAGAATACAAAAGGCTACATAAAGTGAATATTAAGTGGGCATTACAAAGCCGGTGGAAAGTGAGGTGTAAGTAAGACGATGGATATGCGAAAGTGATATGGTCATAACACAATATACATGAATAGACAGACAGACGTGCGTTGAAGGCAGTTAATGGGATAAGGGTTTAGAGTTTCAGGGGTTTTTGTAGTTCGTTCCAGTCATTTGCAGCTGAGAACTGGAAGGAGTGGAGGCCAAAGGAGGTGTGGGCTTTTGGGGTGACCAAGGAGATGTAACTGCTTGAGCCAAGGCTGCGGGTGGGTAAAGCTATAGTGACCAGTGAGCTTAGATACAGCGGGGCTTTGCCTAGCAAGGATTTGTAAATGAGTTGTTGCCAGTGAGTTAAGCGACGAGTATGTAACCAGTGCCAGCCGACTAATGCATAGAGGTTGCAGTGGTGGGTGTTAAAAGGGTCACAAATGTATGGCACTATGATCGACAACATCCAGTTTTTTCAGGAGAGAGTTTGAGGCAGTTCTGTAAATTACATCACTAAAATCGACAATTGGTAAAATTGTCATTTTCACCAAGGCGAGTTTGGCAGCATGAGTGAAAGAAGCCCTGTTGTGGAATAGGAAACCAATCCTAGACTTAACTTTAGATGGAAGGTGGATTATGTGGTGCTGGAAGGATAGGGAACCATCTAACCAGACACCTAAGTATTTGTACACTGTCACATTTTCTAAGCTGTCCAGCTGTTTATGGAGAATAAGTCTTTTCCAAAAATGTCACTCTCATGAAAGTTGTCATAACCACACCCATGATCACGGCTAAAGCTGAGAGGAGCTTCTCAACCTTGAAAAGAATAAACACTTTTCTCAGAAACACCATGATCCAGGAGAGGCTGAACGCACTGGCCATGCCGTCCATGGAAAAGAGACTTGTTACTGAGATGACTTTAATCAGAGAGTCATTGAGAAATGTGCTGGCCAGAAGGAAAGGAAAGCAAACTTTATGTATATATATTTATGATTTTTGGTAGTGGGTGGGAGGATATAGTAAATAAAAACTCAGTCAGAGTCACTATCTTCTTATGTTTGTAACTTGAATCTTGTATCATATTGTCTTACTCTTCTTAATTACATAGTTGTTTAAATAAAGTAGTGCTGGTTGTTTTGCCCAGTTTCAAAGTACTGCTTTGTATTTATTTGCCCCTTCCCCCCTCCACCATTAAAAAAGCACCCCCCGAAAAATAATTATCACCAGCCGCCACTGGCTCCGAGTCAAAGTCAGTGTCAAGGTCAGAGTCACAGTCTGGGTCAAAGTCCGAGTAAGAGTCAGCGTCATGGACGGGGAAACCCCTAAAGCCAAAGGCACCGGTAGGGGTTAGACTTGGGCAAGGCTCAGTTTGATCAATAACCCCTTTAAATAGTTCACTTGCCTGTTGATGTATAAAGCACAGTCCGCCCCCCGGCCTTTTGTATTGGCTGAGTGCTCTGTTTACATCAGCGATACAGATCAGATGATTATTATTATCTTTAGATACACACCACTTGGAATGATCATTACCAGTCTTCCACTTAACCTCGCCGTTACCAGTTTTTACAGATTTAATTTTGATCACTTGAGGTTGAGGTTTTTGTACGCAGTAGGAACCGTCGCAACCTCTCAGGCAGGGCCAGGTCTGGACTCTCACATCAGTCCCGTATCTCTTTGCAATAGTGAGGTAAAGATCTCCTTCTGCAAGAACAACAACATACGAGTCATGTTACATAATCTGATAACATCCTGACAGTTCAATGCTGTTATTGATATTTAACAGAAGAATATAAAGTAAGACAAAAAATCAAAACAAAAGATAAACATTTTCTTACCAAATCTATTTTGGTCTTTTTCCTTCGTATTCTCTACAGAAAAACAACAAACAAATGGTAGAATAGTCAGTGTGTGTAATCTTCTTCACATGTGAGGCAGGTTTTCCTGACATTCACAGACAGTTAGACTAAAATACCTTTCTAATGTTATGCGAATACACAGAGTCTCTGACACTATAGACTATTGAAGCATGAAGTCACTGAGCTTCAGGAGCTACAGACATTTAAATTTGGACTTTTATTTAACCAGTTCTAACAAGTCACAGGCTGTAATCAATCATTAAGATAAACATTTCACAACCCACCGCTGATGTAAAACTACAGTAGAAGCGTCTCTCATTTCCACAGTAAAAATGTATGGTGCTAAAACAGTCTCATAAGTATTTGCAACTTGTAAAACACAATTCACAAACAAATGCAGAGTGATTTGTATCTGTAAATGCGTATCTGTGTCCCTGCATCTAATTTGTAACTTGTATTTCATCATTTGTAAATGAACATAGTATTTTTCAATGTAAATACAGTATATTTGTAAATCTCCTATTTGTGTGGGTACTTTTGAGATTGTTTTTCCACGCTGTTGTTGTCACTAAACTATTCGTGTCTCAACTGACGATCCCAGCACTCTCCAGTAGATAAGTAGGTAATGCAACACTTATGGCAGCGCCATAATTTAGAGAGTGTGGCCAACTAGGGAATCGGATGTTCTGAGCTATCCCGTTATGCGATTGGTTCCTAGTGGTCAAGTGTTTCATGGACTCCATGTTGTATGCCAACATTCATCTGATTCCCATCGACATAGTGCAGGGAATAGTGGAACAATTTAATAAATTATTTAAAAAATGACAAATTGCTGAAAAAAATTCCCAACTGTTGCGCGATAGGCTGCAATGAAAGACAGGGAAGCTGCAAAAGATTTCACAAGTCCCCCTGTGAACCAAAAAGGCAAAAAGTATGGAAGCTGAAGGTGAAACTAGCAAACTGGAGGTGACTAAGTGACTCTACTCAATATTGTGTGAGGTAGCTAAATGTCAGTTTCTCTCTTCGACTTATGATAACAAATTACATAGGACAAATATAGTAATACCATCATTATTGTGTACCATGCTGTCAAATAAGTTCACTGCTTTAGAAATGAATGAAGTTTGAAGTTAGCCAAGCCTTAAGCTAGCGTTAGCTTTTTCGCTAGCACTCCATGTACCTAGCTAGCTAAATGCTTGTGATCTTGCCATAGTCATATGGCTTTTGATCTCGACCGAGTCCATGTGTCTTTATTGTGTTTCTAATAATATTGGAGGGAAAGTGAAACACAGCTTGGACGGGGATGTTGTTTGGCTTTTCACAAGTTTAAACAGCTAGCTAGCTAGCTAGCTAAGGCTAAGCTGATGAAATATTACGACTGCCTTCGGAGTTTGATATATCTGCGTCCATGTTGTCAACATAAGACCTGTGGCGTTAGTGCTCCTTTTGTACCATAGTTCTTTTTAATGAAATATTAAGCATCATCTGAAATCTGTAGTTATGCCAACAGCTACAGTGTAAAACATAAGTTCATTTTTATTCTGAGGTGAGAGAGACTTCTTTGAAAATGGCTTAGCTTTGGAACCTTATTTTATATATCCCTGTTATGGATAAGCATGACATGGTTGGTATCAATGGATTCCTTAGATTGTCTAGTTTCATATGATATCAAATATATTCACTAGCTTGCCAGCATCACTGTTCAAGCTGTACAAAAACTTGAAAGTTCGCACGCTCCAAAAAGTAGCTAACTATCACTATAACAACATAAAGCAAATTGTAAATGCATTGCAACAATAATGAGGAAAACATAAATGTAATTTATTTGATGACAAAGTCCTAATAATATCAACTTACCTGGAGGAACGTCTGTAGTTTCTGCCAACCGTCTCTGAAACATTTGATAAGGCTTCTTAATAGTCTTCATGTAGTTTTTACATGAGACATTACCGCAATCTACCGGAGAGTGCTGGGATCGCCACTTGAGACACGAATAGTTTAACGACGACAGTCTCAAAAGTACCCACACAAATAGAAGGAGATTTACAAATATATTTACATTGAAAAATACTATGTTCATTTACAAAATATGAAATACAAGTTACAAATTAGACGCAGGGACACAGATAAGCATTTACGGATACAAATCACTCTGCATTCATTTGTGAATTGTGTTTTATAAGTTGCAAATACTTATGAGACTGTTTTAGCACCATACAAATGTCTATTTTGTTTGTAACTTTGTCTTTACTAAGTTAGGAAATGTGATTCAAACCATCATGCAGATGTCTTACTGTCAATGTTGACAATGTTGTTGGCAATGCTACAATGTTGCTGGCAATGCTACAAAACAGTGTTCCTCCTGCTGATCTCAGCTCCTGGATTCTGACTTCATTATTTCTTGGGGTCCTGTTGTTATTTCCAGTCCTCCTAAGTTTCTTGAGCTCTTCATGGAAGTCGTCTGGAATACGATCGTCAAATGTGAAAGCATTGATGTCCAGCAGATGTTCACCTTCAAATAGTACAACAAGACAACATTAAAATCATATTCAAATCAACCACTGAGACCATGAATATAAAGGTGTAACTAAGAACATTACCTATCTGTTTGAACTGATTATAGTTGAATGTTACACAGATAAACGTCTGAGCCTTCGCTGCTCCGGTGTCAGGGTAGAACTTATTTTGATCTCTTTTAGGGAACTTTGGTACGCTGTGTAAGAGCCAGACTCCTGTGGTTTTATCCATCATCACAACTCCTGAAACATCAACAGATAGACAGACAACTATTGGCTGATAGACTGAGGATTGTTTAAAAATCCTAAAATGTAAAATCCTGATTGTGTTTTTAATATTTCAAACTAACAGATGATAGACTGGAGCAGTGATCTGATGGAGGGATCCTCCAGCTCCAGATGTTACTGAGATCTGTTATCTGATGATCTCCAGATGTTACTGGGATCGGTTATCTGATGGAGGGATCCTCCCCAGATGTTACCAGATGTTATCTGATGGAGGGATCCTCTGTTATCTGATGGAGGGATCCTGAGATAGGGATCCTCCAGCTCCAGATGTTACTGAGATCTGTTATCTGATGGAGGGATCCTCCAGCTCCCTGAGATCTGTTATCTGACGGAGGGATGTTCCAGCTCCAGATGTTACTGAGATCTGTTATCTGATGGATGGGGATCCTCCAGCTCCAGATGTTACTGAGATCTGTTATCTGATGGAGGGATCCTCCAGCTCAGAGATGTTACTGAGATCTGATTGTCTCTGATGGAGGGATCCTCCAGCTCCAGATGTTACTGAGATCTGTTATCTGACGGAGGGATCCTCCAGCTCCAGATGTTACTGAGATCTGTTATTATCCAGATGTTACTGAGATCTGTTATCTGATGGAGGGGCTCCAGATGTTACTGAGATCTGTTATCTGATGGAGGGATCCTCCAGCTCCAGATGTTACTGAGATCTGTTATCTGATGGAGGGATCCTCCAGATGTTACTGAGATCTGTTATCTGATGGAGGGATGTTCCTGTTATCCAGGGATCCTCCAGCTCCAGATCTGTTATCTGGGATCCTGTCCAGATGTTCTGAGATGGATGGAGGGATCCTCCAGCTCCAGATGTTACTGAGATCTGTTATCTGATGGAGGGATCCTCCAGCTCCAGATGTTACTGAGATCTGTTATCTGATGGAGGGATCCTCCATCCAGATGTTACTGAGATCTGTTATCTGATGGAGGGATCCTCCAGCTCCAGATGTTACTGAGATCTGTTATCTGATGGAGGGATCCTCCAGCTCCAGACTGAGATCTGTTATCTGGATGGAGGGATCCTCCAGCTCCAGATGTTGTGAGATGTTATCTGATGGAGGGATCCTCCAGCTCCAGATGTTACTGAGATCTGTTATCAGATGGAGGGATCCTCCAGCTCCAGATGTTACTGAGATCTGTTATCTGATGGAGGGATGCTCCAGATGTTACTGAGGTTATCTGATGGAGGGATCCTCCAGCTCCAGATGTTACTGAGATCTGTTATCTGATGGTTAGGGATCCTCCAGCTCCAGATGTTACTGAGATCTGTTATTGACTGGGATCTCCAGCTCCAGATGTTACTGAGATCTGTTATCTGATGGAGGGATCCTCCAGCTCCAGATGTTACTGAGATCTGTTATCTGATGGAGGATCCTCCAGCTCCAGATGTTACTGAGATCTGGATCCTCCAGCTCCAGATGTTACTGAGATCTGTTATCTGATGGAGGGATCCTCCATCCAGATGTTACTGAGATCTGTTATCTGATGGAGGGATCCTCCATCCAGATGGCTCCAGATGGTTATCTGATGGAGGGATCCTCCAGCTCCAGATGTTACTGAGATCTGTTATCTGATGGAGGGATCCTCTGCTCCAGATGTTACTGAGATCTGTTATTTTCCAGCTCCAGATGTTACTGAGATCTGTTTTAGAGGGATCCTTTTTGTTCTGAGCTGTTAGCAGGGGTCAGCTCCAGATGTTACTGCTTTATGATTTAGTTCATCCTTGAATGATCCTCCATCACTGAGATGTTATCTGATGTAAACACAGATCTCATTTAAATCCAGATTCTGAAAGACTGATGGAGGGATCCTGCTCCAGAGGAGATTGAACAAACAGCTCCAGATGTCTGAGATCATTGATGGCGGGATCCTCCAGCTCCAGATGTTAATATCTGACGGAGGGATGATGATGTCATTTTACATACAAGTCACTCTGCTTTAATTTAGTTACTTGACATCACTATGATCTGATGTAAACACAGACTGATTCAAAGACCTCTGTCACAGATGATAAAAATAGAGATGATGATGATGGTCTGAGCAGACTGTCTCTGAACCTGGGAGGTTCAGAGAGATGTTTCCTGTGAGAGTGATGCTTCCTCTACTCACCTTTACTGTGACCAAACGTAGGGCCAGCAGGTTTTCCATCTGGAGGAGGTTGATCGCTGTAGGAGATGAATCCAAAGTTGTTTGTCTATAAATGTTGCAGAATGAAGAGAAGAAACATTATAATGTTTAATTATTGGGATGTACACAACCAATCCAGAGAGGGGAACAGCAAGCTACCAGGGCTGGACTGGGGTAAAAACATCAGCCCTGGATGTTTGAGAGCCAGACCAGCCCACCAACCATCCTCCCACTCCCCTTCAACACATGTACCAGCACGGTTCAACATCGGTACAACGGTAGATTTGCTAGCCTCACCAGCCAAAAAAATTTTTAACATTCACTATCCATTTGGATGGTGGGTACAAAGTTAATGTTGAACCCTGTATACCAGCCCCTAATACTCTCTCTTAGCTGAGTGGTGAGACGTCATATTTCAACATTCAGTTGGGATACTGTTTTCAAACATTTCAATTCCTTTTTTCAAATGCTGAAAAATTGAACAAAACACACAAAATTCAATGAAAATAGAGATCATTTTGTTGTACTTGCGAAGCGCATTGTATGTAATCATAAATGTTATTTTTGGGTAATTAAAATTGGGTAGTTAAAAAGAAACCCATATTTCTGATATGGACATTTTTTAAAACCGGTCAAGTTTGACCCTAAGACAACACAAAGGTTAAATCTCGTGTTTTTTAGCTAGCTACCGGCACTTTGTGGGGTTATTTTTCGCCGCCGGTGGGGGCGGGACTTAAATACGCTCTCTCTCTCTCTATGGTAGGATGGAAGTGGGCCATAGTGGGATGTGAGAGACAAACCAGTAGGCCAGTCATGTGATCTCTCTCCTCTATGTGGGCCATTCAGTCAAAGACCAAGGATATGATTGGCCATTGTTCATATGAAAGACACACAAGTAGGCCAATGATGTGATCTCTCTCTCTCCGATCAAAAAGAAAAAGATTTTGACCGGAGTACAGCCACAGCCCATTCAGCCCACATAAATAGACCGGTCGACCGGGAAATCTCCCGGTACTCCTGATGGTCAATCCCTGCCTGCAAGGTACCAAATCTACCGCTACAGATTCATTATTCAACTACATATTTAATCACCTGTTGTGTGCATTGAACAGTTTCAACAGAGCACATTGAGATATTTGAGGAAATCTAGTTGATGCTTTATCATTAGTAGAAACCATAAAAGCTATCCATCAGTTTGAGTCATGGTTTCATTTTTATCAAAATAGAAACAGAGCTGCAGTTTAAACATGATTCTCACCATTGATGTGGTTGGTTTTAAAATGGGCCGCAGGGTGTTTGCCAGGACACCGTCAGCAGCGTTGATGAGCTTATTGAGATCTAAGGGCTCCTTCCTCCCAGCTGAATCAATGGAAAGATATTCCAAAACTGCGGGTGCCTTGTAGATGATGGACCTGATGATGATGATGAGTAGAGAAGAGAAACATCAATGTGCAGAGAGGACAGAGACTCATCAGCAGAAAACAATAAATCTAGTCTCTTTCTCTAGGGGTCTCTCCTCAAGAAAATGTTAGCTTTTAAATTAAAAAATATGCAATTTCCCATCATTTTGGACCTTTATTATCACCATATCTGTGTCTAAAATGTTGGAAAAGCTAGAGCAGATAATACATACATAACACTCAAAAAACTTGAAGACAACTTGCTACATAAGTCCAACTACAACCATTAACTGCAACTACTGATTGTTTTCATGGTGGATTAATGTGTGGATTATGTTCTGGATGAATGGATGAGTTGTTTTGTCTCTAAAATGTGGATCAGAGTTTCCGCAAAAAGCCCAAGTTGACATCCTCAAATGTCTTGTTTTTGTCCACAACTCAAAGATATTGACGCACTCATTTACTAACACTAGCGCAGTTTGCGCTGCGTCTGTTTATGTGAGTTCGGTAATAGCGCACGCTATGCTTCCACATGTTGCGTAGTATTTATCAACCCTGACACCCATCAGCCAATCAGCGTCTTTCTCCGCCCACTATACCGTAAATTGCGCTGTAGCGAAGCGTTAAGTCCTGGTGCTATGATACGGCTGAGTGCAGACTGCCATATTCCCACTGCTGATGCTAGGACTGTTTAAAATGATCCTGATGCCGATATATGTAAGTAGTGAGGAGTTTAACAACTGCTGAATGGGATGTGAACGCTGAGTCGGAGATTCAATTTAATCTTTGATTTCTTCCAGTAACTGTAATATTGCACGGCTGCTTGATCTGTAACGCTTCATTATTTCATGTTCACTCCACTGACAAAGTGTGATTCTTGTGTTAAAAATATTTTCAGCCTGGCCCATGTCTTCGTCCTGCTCGGATTACTGTTGCCATTTCACCAGCGGCATAAAGGTCTACGAGGAAACTCGACTGCGGCTGGTTTAGACCTGCTTTTAAGAGGCGGAGAATTTCCCCCGCAGCTCTTACTGACAGTCTTTGTAAATACCACGGAATATATAATTAGGTGCACTTTACGCGTATCCTCCCACCTTTTTGGGTGGAACTCCCACTTTCCCCACGACCCTCCCACGAACTCATACTGAAAGTGCAACTTGTCTCTTCTCGCTCATGTGGCAGACGATCTGAGGTTTTACCCAAGTACCCCTGTTAGTAAATATCCCGCATCGGTTACGTCTGTCTTTGCGACCGATTAGCGCCTGGAAACAGGCGCAAACGGCTCGATAAATCTAGCCCTCTGTTTCCTGTCCCAGAGGAGAGAAGAAACTAGACCATATTCACATTTAACAAGCTGACATCACACAAGTTTACCTGATTTATCATAAAAAATTACTCAAACTGATTAATGGACTATCAGAATAGCTGGAGATTAATTTAATAGTTGATGACTAATCCATTCATCTCTGTAGCTGTGGGCCAAACTGGACCTGTCAGCTTTTGTAATGTGAAGATTTTCTTTCTCTTACATGATGTCTAATTCAATTTATTTGGTGTTTGAACTGTTTGTTAGGTTTGAGTCTATACAGTATTGGCCCCAAAATGCAGAGCCTCTGGGCTGAAAAAATGACTCAAACTGATTAATGGATTATCTAAATAGTTGGAGATTAATTTAATAGTTGATGACTAATCCATTCATCTCTACAGCTGTAAGACAAACTGGACCTGTCAGCTTTTGTAATGTGAAGATTTTCTTTCTCTTACATGATGTTTAATTCAATTTATTTGGGGTTTGAACTGTTTGTTAGGTTTGAGTCTAGTATATTGGCCCCAAAATGCAGAGACAGAGACTGACTGTAGATAAGAGAGGTTTTTGTGATCCGTCCACACCAAAAAAGGATGAGAGGAGCCTCCACTCCTGGAGAGCCAGGACCACAGCCAGTCTGCAGGTGTCAGCCGGCGAGAGAAAAAGAAACAAGGGTGCAGTCTGCAGTCAGCAGGGGAGCGTTGAGAAAGAACTGCAGGTCCAGAAAAGTGAAAAATATCATTAATCGTTGAGTGTTGTCTCACCAGTCTACTTCTCCATTGTTGTTGTCTCTGCAGGTCACTCTTTGTCCATCAGCGCTCCAGCAGAGCAGACTGACCATCAGGAGAATCCTCCACATAACTCCCTAAAACACACAGTTACAGCAACAGTTACACCGCCCATGTTGACCATCAGGAGAATCCTCCACATAACTCCCTAAAACACACAATTACAGTTGTTACACCACCACATTCACTGACCATCAGGAATCCTCATAACTCCCTAAAACACACAGTTACAGCCCAGCAGAGCAGACTGACCATCAGGAGAATCCTCCACATAACTCCCTAAAACACACAGTTACAGCAACAGTTACACCTATCTACAATACTCAAGCAGGCTTATTGCATAAGGTAAAGTCTTAATAAAAAATACTAACATTCTCTCTTTCTCTCTCATGAACAAACACAGCAAAACATTCCTCCATCCAACAGTGATCCTCAATCCTGGTTCCATTCTGATCTTTCACTGGTTCATCTTTCACCATGTCATACTTTATCAGATCATACTTCAACAGGAGCTACACCAAAGAGAAGAAACCATTGTCTGTCTTCCCCCTGTGTGATTAGCCTCCCTTCCCTAATGTGGGCCACCTGTGTGTCATTGTCTCCACCCACCTTACTGTATATATACTTACCGTGTGTCACTTGTCAGTTGCCAGATTGTTGTAGTACCTCGTGTCTCACTCTCCAGCAGTATTCCTAGTTTTTGTACCTTTGTACAATAAACTCCATTATCTTTTACATCTGCTTCGAGTCGTGCGTTTGGGTCCTCTGTGTTGTGTTTACAATGTTGTTGGCATCTGGTAGTGCTTTCATCAGTCTATGTGTTTTAGACATCCTGCTGCACACTAAATTTCCTTTTCTAAGGATAAATAAAGTTGGACTTGAACTTGAGTCCTGTGACATAAGGTATGAAAGAATCTCCGTTTAGTTATTAAACTGTAAAATGCTATATTTTTTATCTTATTCTATTCAGAATGTACCAGATGCATTAAAGGCATTTTATATACTGTATAAAAAAAGACGAGTGCCTTGGCTTCTTCCTTGATGTCTAGTGGATTTGCTCAAATTAGTTAATTGGAATAAGTACCGACAACTTAAAATTTGTTTTGAAATTCTACTTTCTTAAAACTATTGAGTGCCAGTAGCATTAACTTTCTTTTGAGTTTATTAAACTCAGATTTCTTGATTAATAATAACTCTTTTGCAGATTAAATAACCACTACTACTACATTACTTAAACCTCTATAGTTTTAACATTATTTATATCCTATTTTATTAACAGAACGAATCAACAGCTCATGTAAATAACATATTAGAATCATTGAATCAATATTTGTTTTTCGACACAGAATAGGCAGAACCAATATAGTATAAACAGTACAGGCCAGGTAGTCACCTGAAATGGTTTTCACTTCACAGGTGTGCTTTGTCAGGGTTAATTAGTGGAATTATTTCCCTTATTAATAAAAAAGCAATCTACAATGTAAATAGTCATGAAAATAAAAAGGAAACACATTGAATGAGAAGGTGTGTCCAAACTTTTGGCCTGTACTGTACGTACAGTATATGTACAGTATATAGTTATGTCAAATACATTTTCCTCATGCATTTAAATCTGGTGCATCTCCTGACCTCTGGCATTATAAAATCAGAGGTGTCTGTATGTGAAAACTTCTCTCTAGACTCCATCTTTAGAAACATCAGTCCTTTTAAATGCTCGACCAACAACACGACAACACTGGACCGACTGGAGGGTCCAGCACAGTTAGAGGTGTTAAACATTTCACATTATGGTCATTTATCAAACTGAATTAACACTTTACTATTTCTTCTTTTCTTTAGATTTTTTAGGGACACCTTTGAAAGGCCTGTTGGTCTCAGGAGCAGAGCAGCAGCTGATGTAACAAACAGGAAGACAGACTGATTCAGCAGAAAACCATCCAACCTGTGATACATACCTGTGTTTTAAAGTCCTGGTCAACCCAGAAAGAGGTCCAGAGAAATGGATCTGAAGTTCCTGAAGCTGTTGACACACAGAAAATAATAAATCATATAAATGTAAAGTAGTACGTTTGTATGTTCAGTTATTAGTTATGTCATATACATTTTCCTCATGCATTTATATCTGGTGTATCTCCTGATAGTATCATTTTAAAGTATTTCCAGTTTCAAAGAGTTCTTACCTGTGATGTTGGCCTGTGATGCTGAGGAAGCAGAGAAAGAAGAGAACAGTTTATATATATCAGTAGAGAACGACGACGCTCTGGGGTTACATCATTTAGGAGAAACAGTTTGACTTTAAAGAAAATAAGTAAAACAACTAAAAACAGGAGGGGAAGAGAGGACACTCGGAGGTCACGTGATTTCACAGAAACAGTTTGACTTCAAAGAAAATAAATAAATAAACTAAAAACAGAGGGGAAGAGAGGACACTCTGTGGTCACATGATTTCACAGAAATGCAGGGCCGGAGTGGGACTCATTTTCAGCGCTGGAGCTTTCGGCCCACTTCACTTTATGGCTGACTATGGTAGCAAACCAGGGGAAACAGACCAGCCAATCCGGCACAGGTGGTGGGTCCATAGGCTCAGATTGGGGGAGGTGATAGAGGGATTCTATTCAGCCACTTGGCACATGGCACTGGTCACACCTGCAGCCCATCAGGTGATCAGGGGAAGGCATGTCGCGTGACTACTATTTATACCTGCGCTGGTGGTCGCGACACTAGCTGCAGTCTTCTCCTGAACAGAGGTGGCGCTGATGAGGAAAGGCTACCGACGCTGCTCTTTCTACGGACTAGAAGAAGGAAAAGGTAAACAAGGTCAGAACTGGCAGCAGCATTCATGTCAATGCTTCGATTTGATTGGATGAGCTACTAGGTGGGATCATGCCTTTCATTCACCATAAAAGAACTCATCTTAACCCAGTAAGTTTACAAGTCACTCTGAGAGTCCTGACATCCGGTTACTCTCAAACTCGTCCATGCTTCCTCTGGTGGCACACTTAAAATCCTGGCACTCCAGCGAGATCTACGTCATTTTGACGTCAGATTTACCGTCGGGAACGGCGACTGTGAAGAGGCCTTAAAAGAGCCAGCCCAAGGTCGCAGGGGGGAGGCTGAGGAACAAAGGACCAGAGAAACAACACTGCAGGACTTGGTTGTTCAGTAAGGAGATTGGCTGGAAAAAGGACTGACCTCTCGCTCTGCTCTAAACCCCCACAGGACGACTCCGCATGAAGGCTGACAGACCCCGGACGGGAAGAATCCTGAGTTAAAGTTTGTCCCACTACCCTCTTCCTGACCTAAGTTATTAAAGGACAGTTTATGTTAAAGCTGTCTCTGAGTCTCCTACTGTCGTTGTGAATCTGGCTTTCAAGTCCCCTGGGTTGCCACACTATAATAAAACAATGTCATTAAAACATGAGTATATAACTCTGCAACAGTGCACTGTTCTCTACAGACTTGTAATTCAGGGTATTTTTGTAAACTATCATTTTCAATTCAGTGCAAACACAGTGTTGCTTAATAATGTAGATTTATTAGAAAGGTTACTCACAGTACACTTTAACACCATGTAATGTACATCAATATCAGAATCTATTTTCTGTGCAAATAAGTGTTCACAGACATCCAAACCTTGAAATGAAATAAAATTAGAAAAAATTAAAAAATTAAATAAAGAATAATAGAAAATGTATTGCACTTTCTAATGACACCATCATCTATTTTTTACTTTGTATATTATTTCCTTTAACTTTCCCTTTCAGTGGTGGGCTTTGTATATTTTAATTTTAATGATAAAAAAGCATAATGGGTCACGTATAACATTTGGGCATATACAGTGATTATATTGTAACTAATCTGATTATGTTTGCTTCTTCACACAATGTGATACAACAGCTGGAGTCAGCCCTATGTTCCCACAGCCCTATGTTCCCACAGCCCTATGTTCCCACAGCCCAATGGTCCCACAGCCCTATGTTCCCACAGCCCAATGGTCCCACAGCCCTATGTTCCTACAGCCCTATGTTCCTACAGCTATATGTTCCCGCAGCCCTATGTTCCCACAGCCCTATGTTCCCACAGCCCAATGGTCCCACAGCCCTATATTCCCACAGCCCTATGTTCCCACAGCCCTATGTTCCCACAGCCCAATGGTCCCACAGCCCTATATTCCCACAGCCCTATGTTCCCACAGCCCTATGTTCCCACAGCCCTATGTTCCCACAGCCCTATGTTCCCAGAGCTCTATGTTCCCACAGCCCTATGTTCCCACATATGGTCCCACAGCCCTATCTTCCCACAGCCCTATGTTCCTACAGCTCTATGTTCCCACATATGTTCCCGCAGCTCTATGTTCCCACAGCCAAATGTTCCTACAGCTCTATGTTCCCACAGCCAAATGTTCCTACAGCTCTATGTTCCCACATCCAAATGTTCCTACAGCTCTATGTTCCCACAGCCCAATGGTCCCACAGCCCTATGTTCCCACAGCCCAATGGTCCCACAGCCCTATGTTCCCACATCCAAATGTTCCTACAGCTCTATGTTCCTACAGCCCTATGTTCCCACAGCCCAATGGTCCCACAGCCCTATGTTCCCACAGCCCTATGTTCCCACAGCTCTATGTTCCCACAGCCCTATGTTCCCAGAGCTCTATGTTCCCACAGCCCTATGTTCCCACATATGGTCCCACAGCCCTATCTTCCCACAGCCCTATGTTCCTACAGCTCTATGTTCCCACATATGTTCCCGC
This sequence comes from Perca flavescens, assembly GCF_004354835.1. NCBI lineage: Eukaryota > Metazoa > Chordata > Actinopteri > Perciformes > Percidae > Perca > Perca flavescens. The sequence continues at coordinate 32,944,919 of NC_041346.1, forward strand.
AGCTCTATGTTCCCACAGCCAAATGTTCCTACAGCTCTGGTCCCACAGCTCTGTGTTCCCACAGCCCTATGTTCCCACAGCTCTATGTTCCCACAGCCCTATGTTCCCAGAGCTCTATGTTCCCACAGCCCTATGTTCCCACATATGGTCCCACAGCCCTATCTTCCCACAGCCCTATGTTCCCACAGCCCTATGTTCCCACAGCCCTATGTTCCTACAGCTCTATGTTCCCACATATGTTCCCGCAGCTCTATGTTCCCACAGCCAAATGTTCCTACAGCTCTATGTTCCCACAGCCCTATGGTCCCACAGCTCTATGTTCCCGCAGCCCTATGTTCCCACATATGTTCCCACAGCCCTATGTTCCCACATATGTTCCCACAGCCCTATGTTCCCACAGCCCTATGTTCCTACAGCTCTATGTTCCCACATATGTTCCCGCAGCTCTATGTTCCCACAGCCAAATGTTCCTACAGCTCTATGTTCCCACAGCCCTATGTTCCCACATATGTTCCCACAGCCCTATGTTCCCACATAGGGTTGTGGGAACATAGGCACGCTTCCCAACTTACCTATGCCTTCCACAGTAACAGCAGTTATGCACACTACTGGCTCTGCTGCTGACACTATCTTAACCCTGGTGTCGTCTTCCTGTCCACCATGAACTTGTTGTCCATCCAGGTCAAAAGTGAATTAGAATTTTTGGTGCTTTTTCCAGTGTTTTATTTTTAAATTCATGGTCAATAAACCTAATTTATATGACATTATTTACTTATTTTCTGAGTTAAAAAAGCTAAGATACTAAAATAATTAAGATCAAAGGATGTTGAGTGGCTCACAGACTGGTTTATGTCAAAGTTTAGTCACGATACATGTTTATAAAATTTAATAAAACACCCCAAATCCAATAAAAGTAATCATTAATTTTACGTGCAAAGATCATTGAATGGGTTCCATACAACGTACATGCATGCATCCATGTTATGTTTGGGTATTTTGGTTAAAAAAACAACATATTTCTGATATTAAAACTTTGAAAACGGGTTAAATGTGACCCAAGGACAACATAAGGGTTAAATGTTATGAATTGTCATCTATATCAGAACCTGAAGGTTTGGTTTCCAGTGCATCCATGGTGATGCTCCCCTCTACCTCGCCCCACAACCATCCACACGTTCCCTCCGCTCTGGTTCAGCATATCTCCTGAATAGGGTTCAGTATCGTTTGGATTTTTTTGGGACATTTCAGCCTTAAATGGATAGGACAGCTCGATATGGAACGGGAAAGAGAGGGGGGAAGACATGCAAGAAATCATCACAGGTCGGACTCCAAACCTGGGCCTTCTGCGTCGAGGCATAAACATCTATGTATGTGCACCTGTTCTACAAACTGAGCTAACCCGGCCACATTGTTTGGATTTTTACGATTCCGATGCCAAACTGGTCCTTTTAAAACGATTCCGATTCCTAAACCAATTCTTGAAAAACTGAAAAAGACATCAAAGAAATGCTTTTACGTCTGTTTTGGTCTAGGCCCAGAGGGAAAATATGGCATTTTACATTTACGGTAGCTAGCTAACGGTAGACTACAGAGAAAGGGGGAGATTTTTACAACCGTTTCGGAGCGACGGAGGGAAAATGTTTCAGTGGAACTGAAATGAGGAACCGAAATTTGGTTTCTAATCCGGTCCGATTCCTACTGGTTGTCTAGGAACCGGTTCCATAGTGGAACCGGGTTTCGGTACCCAACCCTTCTCCTGAAACCCCCCAGGACCAAGCTCCGTACTATGGGCGATCAGGCATTTAAACGCGGCTTTCAGACCCACCTTTTCAGCAGAGCTTTTGGCTGATTTCTCACCCCTTTCCTTGTCCTTTTTGTTGTTTCTTTTAGTTTTTATATTTTTTTTCTCCGTGACATTTCTATGTAGCACTTTAAGTAGAAAGGGAAATATTAAAAGACAGACTTGTAGAAATCGGGAGGGAATGGAGCATTAAGGGAATATTAGAAATAGGAGGGAAAAATGTCATTATGTAATGTTTTACATGAAGATGAATAACTAGACTATGAGTAGGTAGTTTATTAGACTGGGAAGTGTACCAGGGTCATGCTGTTACACACTCAGATACACCAGGTGGCGACGTACAAACCAAAATATTAAATACAGGAGAAGAAGAAGAGCAACCCGGATGTGAGTGGTGTTGTTGCCAACTAGCAGAGATCGAGCTAGCAGCAGGAAGCTGATGGTTTATCCTTTTTTAGGGTGAAACACGGCGGAGTACAGACACGCAGCCGCCGGGAGAGATTACTCACCGTCCCCCTGTAAGCCCGGAGCCGCAGAAACAAAGACGGAGATCCCGGTAAGAGACGTTAACACCTCCGGTACTCTACCGTCAGCTGTCATGTTAGCCACTGCTAGCTAACGGTAGCTAACGCTGCTGTTTTTATGATGAATAACCTTTATATGTTTTAATACGCTGATGGCTGACTGGGAAAGACTGCTGCCTTTTTATATGTCTGTCTGTCTGTCTATCTGTCTTTCTGTCGATCTGTCTGTCTTACTATCTGTCTGTCTGTCTTATTATCTGTCTGTCTTACTATCTGTCTGTCTGTCTGTCTTATTATCTGTCTGTCTTACTATCTGTCTGTCTGTCTTACTATCTGTCTGTCTGTCTTATTATCTGTCTGTCTGTCTTACTATCTGTCTGTCTGTCTTACTATCTGTCTGTATTATTCTGTCTGTCTGTCTGTCTGTCTTATTATCTGTCTGTCTTACTATCTGTCTGTATTATTCTGTCTGTCTGTCTGTCTGTCTGTCTGTCTTATTATCTGTCTGTCTTATTATCTGTCTGTCTTATTATCTGTCTGTCTGTCTTACTATCTGTCTGTCTGTCTTACTATCTGTCTGTATTATTCTGTCTGTCTGTCTGTCTGTCTTATTATCTGTCTGTCTTACTATCTGTCTGTATTATTCTGTCTGTCTGTCTGTCTGTCTGTCTGTCTGTCTTATTATCTGTCTGTCTTATTATCTGTCTGTCTTATTATCTGTCTGCCTTATTATCTGTCTGTCTTACTATCTGTCTGTCTTACTATCTGTCTGTCTTACTATCTGTCTGTCTTACTATCTGTCTCTCTTATTCTTATTTACAACAATATAAACCAGCTGTTAACATCACGAGGAGTAATAATAACATTATTATTATTAAATTATTGTAGGGCGGAGGAGGAAGTACTCAGATCCTTTACTGCAGTAAAACTACTACTACTACTACCAGTAAGTATACTATAATATTAAAAATACTACCCTACACGTAGGAGTCCTGAGAGACAGAGAAAGAGGGAGAGGGAAAAAAGAGATGCACATTTTGCTTGCTTATTTCAACGTTTTTGGCATTTTTTTTCTTCATTACCACCAGTATCTTCACCACTATAACTTACTCATTTAAACTAGTTTTACACTTACTTTTGAATTAATGGTCAATAAACCTCATTTATATGAAATTATACCACATTTTAGTGTAAAAATAAAAAGCAGAAATGCTGAATGATTTGGACTAATGGTTAAGATCAGAGGAATGAAGGTAATGGATAATCCCAGACATGTCAAAGTTTAGTCAGGATAATGCTATGAAATGGAATACAACACCCACAATTCAATAAGAGTAGAGATCTGATCCTTAATTTCTCTTGTGAAGATTGTTGTATAGAACCATCCCTGTTATTTCGGGGCAATTTGGTTGAAAGAAAACCCAAATTTCTGATATAGAAAGTTTTAGAAAATGGGTCAAATTTGACCTGAGAGGACACCAGGAAGTTAAACTGATTATCTCTCGATTGTGGACAGAACAACCTGCGAGGCGTATTAGAGCCCTCTCACCCGAAGATTGTGTGTGTGTGTGTGTGTGTGTGTGTGTGTGTGTGTGTGTGTGTGTGTGTGTGTGTGTGTGTGTGTGTTTTATCGGTAGTGTGGGGGTCCCAGATTAATTTCCTGTCCTACTTGTGGTGCCCATCTGTAGTGTTTACTTTTACAATTTGTAAATGCACACTGAATCACCATGTTGCCTAGTCCTTCGTTTCCAATCCAATGTTCCTACTACTACTACTACTACTACTACTACTACTACTACTAGGTGTCCCGACTGGAGTGCGCTTCTCTGTTTACTTTTCGGCGCAGTACTACTAACCAGAGCAAAGTAAAATTCTGCCGCTGCTGAGAAACTAGACCCTCTAAATGTAATGTGATCATTGAGATGCAAAGGTAGTTTTATTTCTATCATTATTCTATCAACACAGACATTTACATCGATAGTCTGGCGTTATAATTTATTTGCTTTGGGTGTACTGTGGAGTGGGTAAGACTGGTTTTAGTGGCAGGCTAGCAGATACTATTGACTTGCGCTAGCCTAGCACCAGCAAACTCTGCAACTAGAAGGACTGGATGAAATGTTAAACTGTCTCCACTGATAAATATCACACTGGCTAACCTGGAAATGAGGTCCTATGTCCAAAATTCTGGACCAGCCCTTAAGTCACACACCAGAGCTGTTGTTGGGTTCTTAAATGATTTTTATTTAGCAACAGTAATACAGCCAATAATGACACAATATAGCAAGAGGGGAGGGAGGGTCAGAGATGGTTTCTTATGTCTTTTACAGACCTTTATTTCTAGACTTATTTAATTAAAGGGTTCTCAATTTGGTCGTGTGACTTTTACAGAATTTGCGTTTTGAAGTATCTAAACTAAATGTATGACTTGGTTTACGTTGACTGTTTGTAAGACCCGGTCTCTGTTGAACTCTTCCAGAACCAAGCCTCCGTTGCGTGTTGGACTTTTAAGGCAGAAAGCTGTTTTCCCATCAGGCACCGAGTCCTAGTTCACAGGCACCGAGTCCTAGTTCACAGCCAAGTTTACACCAATTCCTCGTAAAGCGCAATAGCACTTTTACAACTTTATAAAAGATTAAGTTATAATTACCTCATCAAAATTCTTTTAAGGGAATTGTAGAGCCATTGTATAATGGATAATGGAGTACAAATCAAGGCCTCCCTCTATCTCTTGCTATTACACATGTTCATACATCATAAAGTAAGCAAAAAGGAATCTGAAGCAGAAGACAATCACACTTGTTACACTCTTGGTTATCATCAGGACCAGACAGAATCTGCAGATGCAGTATTTAGATTATTTTTTTAATTAAACGCAGAATGTTAACATATCTTCATCCCAAGCAGAAACACAGTCCGCTAAATTTGGCAGATTTTCTTGTTGGATCACTGCCGAAAAGTAGAAAAAAGTCTGCAGATTGTGTTTGTGCCTGGTTATGATGTACCTTGTGTTCTAAAGGTATGACTGGTGTTTACCAGCTGTTACTGGAGACAGTTCAAAGGTCAGAGAACCGACCACATGGCCTGTTAGTTTAACACAAGCTTCAGATACATATGAACAGAGACAGGGTGACTATAGTATCATCTCTCAGTACATGGTGCATGGAGAATGGGAGCAATGTTCTACACTTTTTAAAATATATTGAAGAATCACAAAGCGATAAAATACTTCATAAATGTAACACTTTAAGAGTGTAATATACTAATGCGATAAAAGATATAAAAAACTGCAAGAAAATTCAAAAATGTAAAACTTTAACCCTTGTGTTGCAACTTTTTGGTTTTCTGGGTCAAAATGTATAACTAAAATTGGTTCCCACTTTATTAAATCTTTTTTGTTGACATTTTGTCAATTTTTTCAATGTTCTTGTATAATTATTTTTCTTCAATATGCTATAAAATAAATAAAATACCCACATTCAATGAAAGGAGTGAACTGATCATTCATTTTATGGAACCATCCATGTTATTTTTTGACAATGTGGTTGAAAGAAACCCAAATTTTCTGATAATAGCTAGAAACTTTTTAAAAACGGGTCAAATTTGACTCAAGGACAACAGAAGGGTTAAGAGTGTAATATACTAAAGATATACAATATTTCAAAAATGTAAAACACTTTAAGAGTGTAATAACCCAAAGAAAGATTGGTTAATTATTCAGGATGATGTAATCATTTAGCAAACACACTTTAAGAGTGTGTACTATGAAACTAATATCGGTTATTTAATTCAAGCAATAGGGGTGGGGGAAAAAATCGATACAGCATAGTATCACAATATTTTCCGTTGCAATACTGTATTGATACACAGACGCCAAGTATCGATCTTTTATGATATATGTGTTGGTCAGTCTGTCTGCTTGACAATCACATTTTGCAGCAATACAATTGAAGTGAGATGAACAAACAGAGAAATGTATCTTTAGATAAAACAGATGTTGACTAAGTTTCCTTTTGGGGACATCATTTGAAATTGGGGAAAAAAGGTAATACATCGCAGAATATTGCAATATGTTTAAAATTGCAATAATATGGTATCGTGACATAAGTATCGTGATATCGTATCGTGAGGCCTCTGGTGATTCCCACCCCTATCAAGCAACATTATGATTAAAGGGAAAACTTAACACTGTAAAACACAACCCGTTGTCACTCCCATCTGGTAAAATCCAGACCCTAGGTCAGGTGGCTTTGGTGTTTGGTATTGACTCTAAAAGTCTCCTTTAGAGTCAGATTTAGACACGCTTGGTCGGGACTCTTGGCATCACTTTTTGGCGCTCTGGATGTGGACTAAGGTTGGGTACCGTCGGGATTTTTACGATTACGATGCCAAACCGGTACTTTTAAAATGATTACGATTCATAAACCGATTCTTGACAAACTGAAAAAGTGTAATATGTTTACTAGCGATCCCGTGCAGTGAACGGTTAATATGCTTTTGCGTCCGTTTTGGTGAGCCCAGAGGGAAAATATGGCATTTTAAAAGTAGCCTACATTTACGGTAGCTAGCTAACGGTAGACTACACCAGTGGTTCCCCCTTAGGGGGGCGGCAAAGATCACAGGGGGTGCGCAAGTCTTTATCTGGTTTAAGGTTGAGGTAAAAAAAAAATCATGATAATACACTAGAATATATAATGTATACAAAAGTCTGTATAAAAACTATACATTTTTGTTCTCGCTTAAAATTGTAGGCAGGCTACTTAGTAGGCCAAACCTCTGGGACCTCTTAACCTGGGACCCCTGCTGTCATCAGGTCAGCTGCTAGCTGCTATCATCCTCGTTTTTTCTCATCACTATTTTATGAATGAAACATGGCGGAGAAACGTAAGAGTGCTGATAACTGCTCTGTATTAAAAAAGAAAGTACGGCTTTATCTCGAGAGTTACCTCCACTTCGGTTTTGGGGGAGGGGGGCTCAGCTTTTCTTAGACATGAGTAGGGGGGGCGCCAAGGAAAAAAGGTTGGGAACCACTGGACTACACTACCGTTTCGGAGTGACAGAGGGAAAATATTTCAGCCGACACATTAAGTGCAACCGAAATTTGCGTTTTAATCCAGTCCGATTCGGTTTTGGTACCCATCGGTATCGCTGAGAGACGCTGTCTAACGGTCTGTATTTTACTGGGTAGGAAACGGGCTGTAAAACAGTACGAAGGAAAAATACGATTACTTCTTTTCAGACAACGTAATGTGTGTATGTCTGTCAAACTACTTCCAGGATACCCACAAGGCACTGTCGGCACACTTATGTTTCTGTTTCTTATTTTGTGTGTGTGTGTGTGTGTGTGTGTGTGTGTGTGTGTGTGTGTGTGTGTGTGTGTTAGAGCGAGTGACGCAGACGTGGGCTATGGTATAGGGTCTGTATCTCTACGTACCTACGAGTCGATTTAAAGCAGAAGCATAAATCTGCCTTTTTAAATAGCTAACCTTTCAACAACATAAATGTAACGTTATATAAACTAGGTCTAAGGGTTATGATCAGGTGATAATATACGACATTAACCTGCAGCTAAAGACACGTCAGCTACAACATGGGGAAATATAAGGTGACTATATTATTGTCGGCCAGATGAACTTTTAACGTTATAACAAAGGGAGCGTGTCTATGTTCACACATTTCTAAGATTTTTTTCTCCAAAATTAGGCCCTACTGTATGTTCCCACATTTTTCATAAATTTGTATCCGATTGTATCCCCCTTTCTCCCAATTTGGTAGCTAATTACACCTGACCTATTATCCAGTAGCAATGGACTAAAGATGGAATGTAACCCTAACCCTAACATAGGGCCTCATTTTAGGAAAAATCTTAGAAATGTGGGAACATAGGGCTGACCCCATAACAAACCTAATGATAGCTACACTGGCTAACTGTTGTAAATGAGGAGCTGTAAATCAGAAGGTGATCTAAGGAGTCTGCTGCCAGCAGGACAGTAACGTGTCTCAGCTCCTGGAAAACAGAAGCCAGAGTATTAATCACAATTATTAAAGATATCTGATGAGTGGAATCTGTCCCGGAGAAACAAAACAGCCGCTTGCTCCTCCTCATCTTCCTCTTTACCTGACAAAACCAAGCGCCATGACAACCGCTATTTTATGGAGGACTTTCCATCTACTGAGGGCGAGCTGTAAGATTGAAGTTGTAACTCATGACAACGTTAGATCTATTTTAGCTAGGGCAACCCTTAAAATGTTAAACACATAAACTCTGACTTAAGTTAGAAACGTTCAAACTACTTATTATCTATCAACAGTGACAATTGGTAGCCATTATAATTTTTTAGAAGTAATTTATATTTCTGTCCACCCTCTTTTGTATTTAACTTTGGATTCAGAAATATGTGTCAATTTATAATGATTTGAAAGTGAAAAACCAAAGCACACTCAGACCCAAACACCAGAAACAAAACAGGACTTGTAGACGGCGAGGAGAGGAGTATTTATCCTATCGATGATTAATCAGAGTCACTGTCACAGTCAGTGTTAGAGTCACAGTTACAGTCAGGGTCAGGGTCGGTGGAACGGACGGTGCGACGCTTACCGGCACCGGCCCCGGTTGGACTTGGGCAAGGCTGAGTTTCAGAAATAACACCTTTAAATAGTTCACTTGCCTGTTGATGTTCAAAGCACAGTGCCCCCCCCGGCCTTTCGTATTGTTTGACTGATCTGTTTACATCAGCGATACAGATCAGATGATTATTATTACTTTCACCTACACACCACTTGGAATGATCTTTTGTAGTCGGCCACTCAACTGCCACGTTACCCAGCTTAGTTTTTCCAGATGTAATTTTGATCACATGATGTTTATTTTGTACGCAGTAGGAACCGTCGCGATGTATCTGGCAGCCCCAGGTCTGGACTTTCACATTAGTCTGGTATTCGTCTGCAATAGCGAGGTAAAGATCTCCTTCTGCAAGAACAACAACATACAAGTCATGTTACAGACACTGTTCACATCCTGACAGTTCAATACTGACTGATGTTACTCAAAATACTGTAGGAGACTTTACAACACACTCAAGCAAACTAATGAATGAATGTTACACGACAGTACAGGCGCTGTGTGCGCGACACATGGATGTATAATAATAACACTGGGCTAAATGGTGTTTTATCATAAATCCATAGACATGGTGAGAAAACTCTGACCCTAAACATCCGAGCTTGGGCGCAAATCGGTCAGTTGTCAGGGTAGAAAATAAAACGTCTCACGCCATGCTTCTAACGTCAGCTCGACTCCAGTAAGTAAGAGAGAGAAGTCAATGTCAAGAAAGATGTTCATATATGCAGCATAGAATAATGTTTAGGGAGGAGGAAGATGAACAACGGGAGCTCCTCAGTTTTCTACATCCTTTATGTCCCACTTTTCCCTCAACATTCAGCAAATAAGCTAATTAATAAATCTGTTCCACTTGGAGTCAAAGGTTTCTTTCCATTGATGGTCGTTTTTACACACTCTGCACATGATTATTGAAAACTTGGAAACTGTAAATTTGTGAGTATTTAAGCTCTAATTTGTGAAATATATGAAAATGTTGAGTTTAAAACACTTTTAGTGACTGAGTGATTTACTTACCAAATTTATTTTCGTCTTTAAGTGTCACCGGTACAATTTGAGAAGGTGCTGAAAAACAAACGGTAGAATTGTCAGTTTGTGTAATCTTCAAATCTGAGACAGGTCTTCATTGGTATTTTGTTACCTTTTGGTCTTTGGCTGCTTGCTTTACCTGCCTTCATTGTTTTTTTAGGTCCTGAAAAACAAACCATAAAATTGTCAGATTGTGTCATTGTTTTGACATGTGAGACAGGTCTTCATTGGTATGAAGGTAAATATGGTGCAAAATGTGAAAACATTGAAAAAGGTTGGTGCAAATTTTAACATACAAGTTCAGATTTTTGTTCTCCAAGTTTTCACATCAAGTCTACAAGCTCTCACAATTTGCACCATATTTACCTTCATACATTGGTACTCATTTCATTAATGTTTATTAGTTACCACCTAAGGGGTTGGCTTTGGCTTTGGCTTTGGGTGTGGGTACGCCTCTTCGACGCCTTAACTTTCCTGGAAAAAAAAGCAAATTATCAGTTTGTGTAATCTTCTCTACATCTGTGGCAGGTCTTCATAAGTATTTTGTTAACAGTCCATAATGTCTCTGACATTTACAGACATAGCCACAACCTTCCAAATACACATTTTCATTTGAGTCTCTGACACTTTGATAAGAACATTTGGGAGGTTATCTTTCTGAAAACTATTGAAGCATGAAGTCAGTGATCTTCAGCAGCTACAGACATTTAAATCTGGACTTTTATTGAACCAGATCTAACCAGTCCCAGGCTGTAATTAATCATTACGATAAATAGACTGATGTTAAACTACAGTAGAAGCTTCTCTCAACCAGTTCACATAACATTTGATTTCCCCAGTACAAATGTCTCTTTTCTTCGTAACTTTGTTTTTACTTATGGTGGGGGGGTGATGGCGCAGTGGATATGACCCGTGCCTTTGGTGTGGGAGACCTGGGTTTGATTCCCACTGTGATACATTAACTAATGTGTCCCTGAGCAAGGCACTTAACCCCTAGGTGCCCCAGAGGCTTGTTACCTCTGACATATATAGCAATTGTAAGTCACTTTGGATAAAACGCTAAACGACGTGTAATGTTTACTAAATTAGATAATGTGACTCAAACCATCATGCAGATATCTCACTTGTATACAGTTTCTTAGCAAAGCTACGAAACTGCATTGTTCCTTCTGATGTCAGGTCCTTGATTCTCTCTCCTGGTTTTCTTTTGTTCCATTCTTTCTTTGCAGCATCATTAAGCTCAGTATGAAAGTCGTTTGGAATATGACTTTCAAACGGGTAAGCTGCGATGTTCAGCAGGTGTTGACCTTCAAATAGTACAACACGACAACATTAATATCCTATTCAAATCAACCAGATAAATATAAAGATGTAACTGAGAATATTACCTATATGTTGGAACTCGCCGTACTTGAATGTTACACAGATAAATGTCTGAGCATTCCTTGTTACTTTGTCTCCTTTTTTAGCTTTAGGCCAGAAGTTCTTTTCATCTCTTTCATAAGGGAACCTTGGTTGGCTGTGTAGGAGCCAGACTCCTGTCTTGTCTTTATCCATCATCACAACTCCTGAAACATCAACAGATAGACAGACAACTATTGGCTGATAGATTGATGATTGCTTAAAAATCCTAAAATGTAAAATCCTGACTGTGTTCATATAGAGACTGGAGCAGTCATCTGATGGAGGGATCCTCCAGCTCCAGATGTTACTGATATCTGTTATCTGATGGAGGGATCCTCCAGCTCCAGATGTTACTGAGATTTGTTATCTGATGGAGGGATCCTCCAGCTCCAGATGTTACTGAGATCTGTTATCTGATGGAGGGATCCTCCAGCTCCAGATGTTACTGAGATCTGTTATCTGATGGAGGGATCCTCCAGCACCAGATGTTACTGAGATTTGTTATCTGATGGAGGGATCCTCCAGCTCCAGATGTTACTGAGATCTGTTATCTGATGGAGGGATCCTCCAGCTCCAGATGTTACTGAGATCTGTTATCTGATGGAGGGATCCTCCAGCTCCAGATGTTACTGAGATCTGTTATCTGATGGAGGGATCCTCCAGCTCCAGATGTTACTGAGATCTGTTATCTGATGGAGGGATCCTCCAGCTCCAGATGTTACTGAGATCTGTTATCTGATGGAGGGATCCTCCAGCTCCAGATGTTACTGAGCTCTGTTGCTGCTCTGATTTTACTTTTAGAGAGTTTTATCAGCAGGAGTCACTCTGCTTTATGATTTAGTTCACTTGAATGCATCACTATGATCTGATTTAAACACAGATCTCATTCAAATGATTCAAAGACAGAAGCTGAAGGAGTTGAACAAACAGGAGTCACAGATCGTTGATGAGATAACAGAGATGTGATGTCATTACACAATGACAGATGTTGTTTGGCTGTCGGCTACAGACGTAATTCACATTGAGCAGACTCTTATGGAGGACCTCCAGGGTCAAATGGAGCATTTTTTATTTAATATTTAATTGTACATTGAAACGGGAATCATTAAATAGTTTTTTTGAATCCATTATTTAATAGAGGAAGTATGGAAAGAGTTTCAAAATTAAACTTTAAAAAAGTAAATAAATACATCATTTAAAAATACATAAATGAATTACTAAATAAGAGTATTTCAAAATGACTTTGAAAATGCAATTTTAAAAACAGGAATTAATAATTGAATTAAGAAGACGGTTTTTAAAAAGGCATTTAATAGGACAATTCCTTTCCCTGTTTTCAAATCCATTTCCTTGCTGCTTTTCCTTATCCAATTCAAAATCCGATTAGAAATGTTGTTCCCACTTTCATTTAGGCGTTCCCTGACCCTTTAAGGCCTGGTGCTGGTACCATTAAATATGAAATAAAGAAATGTTCTATTTCACCCTGGAGGTCCTCTATAGACTCACATCACACTGAGCAGCCTCTGTCCTCTGTGATGTAAACCTGATGGAGGTTCAGAGAGATGTTACCTGTGAGAGTGATGCTTTCTCTACTCACCTTTACTGTGACCAAACTTTTCTCCAACACCCGTTCCATCTGGAGGAGGTTGATCGCTGTAGGAGATGAATCCAAAGTCTTTTGGCTATAAATGATGCAGAATGAAGAGAAGAAACCTTATGATGTTGTAATTATTGGGATTTATGCAACCAATCCAGAGAGAGAACAGCAAGGTACCAAATCTACCGCTGCAGATTCATTATTCAATTACATATTTACTCATCTGTGGTGTGTTGAACAGTTTCAACAGAGCACGTTAAGATATTTGAGGAAAGCTAGTTGATGCTTTATAAGAAGTACAGACCATAATATATATCCATCAGTTTGAGTCATGGTTTCATTTTTATCAAAATAGAAAATGATTCTCACCGTGGGTTTAGTAAAAAGGGGCTTCAGGGTTTTTGCCAGGACACCGTTAGCATCGTCGATGAGCTTATTTTGATCTAAGGTCTCCTTCTTCCCTTTTGAATCAATGTAAAGATATTCCAAACCCGTAGTTTTTTTGTTCTCTGTAACTTTGGGTACCTTGTAGATGATGTACCTGGTGATGAGTAGAGGGGACAGAGACTCAGTAGCAGTAAACATATAAAGCTAATTAAATATTTAATTAATTATTTATAATTAATATAAGTGTTATATATATATATATATATATATATATATATATATATATATATATATATATATATATATATATATATATATATATATATATATATATTAGGGCTGTCAAAATTAACGCGTTAATTTTTGCGTTAATTTTTAAATATTTAACTCGTTAAAAACAATTAACTTAATTTGGTTTTTTCTTCATATTTGCAAAGTTAAGTGATTTAGCATTTAAATATCCATTATTACAAGCTTCAGTCTCTCATAACTATAACTTATAATAAACAATAACTTATTTCACCAGTAAATTGCTGTTGAATAACAAAAACAATCACTAGGAGGGAAAATGGATTTTACAACAACTTTGAATGCACGCGAAGCTGTAAGTTACCAGTTTCAGTGAACGCACCGTCTGTGTTTTTCCAACGTGGGCAGCTGCTGCGCTGCAGAGCTCACTGTTGAAATCCAGTCCCACTTTACACTGTTTAACGTTAGCTGTCAGCACTTTAATCAGGATTAATCCAGCTGCTAGCTAAAGGTAGGCTAACATTACCTGCTGTCCAGTGTAGTGTAAAGTCAGGCACCGAAATTTTCGTTCTTATTCGGTCTCGTTACTACCGTTTACGTCGGAACCGGTGTTTCGGTTTAACGGTTTACCGTGGACAAACATACACGACGTGCATTTTGTGTGGGAATCAAACAAAACAAAGACAAAGAGCAGCTTGTCAGTTATTTGCATGCAGTTATGGTCACAACTTGATCTGGCTACCTCCTAGTTTAAGAGACTGTGTGACGTTTGAGTTCATATCATGCCATGCCCATCAATCAACGATGCAATGTGGTGGCGCAGTGCGTTAGACTGCTGAATTGTTTTTTCCCCCCACAATGGTACGAGTTGGAATCCAAGTTGTTTATTAATTTATTTTCTACTTTTAGAAGGGCTACATAGTTTTCTACGTGACATCATTCTCTTAATACATCCATGCGTGACATGTGTTTACTTAAACAAGATCTGAAGACTATAGGTACCGTATATTCAATAAAACGTATTATAGACATTAACAGGAAGAGCAACGCTGTCTTCCTGTTTTCCTTAACAGCAAGCTACATTCAAACTGTGACCTGACAAGTTTCCTCAGACAACACTGCAAAGAGAAGTCAGAGAGGTAACGTAAACGTCGTTATTTTAACATTTAATAATGACAACTTAATTGAAAGGCATTCACGCGGACAGCTACGTATTCTCTTCCCGTTTTCAACAGCTGTCGTCACTACGACAACAGCAGACGCATTTGGCTGACGGTCGCCAGTTAACATGGCCTCTCGTTAAACCGAAACACCGGTGCCCTATTGGCACCGAGTTTCGGTACCCAACCCTAGATACAGTTAGCGGTAGCGTTGGTGAAGCAGTACTGTCGGTCTATCATTAATAATCTGTAGATTGTAGAGATTGTAAAACCTCTTGAGGCCAGTTTTTAATCTGTGAATTTAGACTATATAAATGAAAAGGACTAGGGTGTTGTAGAGCTGCAACTAACGAGTCAATTAATGTGTGGATTATTCTCAGGATGAATAGATGAGTTGTTCTGTTTCTCAAATGTGGATCAGTGTTTCCCAAAGCCCAAGATGACGTTCTCAAATGTCTGGTTTTGTCCCCAACTCAAAGATATTCAGTTTCCTGTCCCATAGGAGAGAAGAGACTAGAACAATATTCACATTTAATAAGCTGACGTCACACAAGTTTACCTGGTTTATCATAAAAAATGACTCATACAGATTCATGGATTATCAGAATAGTTGGCCATAATACAGTGGCTTGCATACATTTACACACCCATGCTAAAGTTGACTTAAAAAGTGGAATCAAAACACCATCTTTTGGAAATTGATCTTGATCTACAATTGATCTCACGATTGGCATTTCCATAAAATCATCTCTCAATGCAAATCACACCAGCTATTAGGCTAACTGACATAAAACCATGCCAGTCTTTAGGTATGGTGAAGGGTATGTGATGATGTGGGGGTATGGTGAAGGGTACTTTATCTTTTCTTTACTTTTACTTTTTACTTTATCAGGGTGCATAGTATCCTGGATCCATAAAATAATTGGCCTTTTATAATAACCATCTGCCTGCCTCTATGGGAATTTAACATATGGGTGGACTGATTTATGCCCCCTGTATTTTAAGGAAGAACATTTATTTATTTATGATAAATTATTCATTCACAAAGAAAATTGGTGTCCTTAAAGGTTGGATTTTTCCTCATTTTTTTTTTTCGTCTTTTCAGTCAACTTTAGCATGGGTTATATATTCAGTCATGCTGAGCACTGTATGTGGCTCCTGTAAGATTAGGGAACCCCCCCACGGTGATGTAGCGCCGCAGGTGGCTGCCTGAGATGAATGTTTTCCCGCAGAAGGAACACCTGAACTATTTGCAGGATTATTTTTTTTTTCATTTTTTAATTAAGGCATTAAGATCAATTTCCAAAAGACGATTTTTTTATTCCTCTTTTTAGTCAACTTTATCATGGGTGTGTGTAAACTTATGCAAGTGACTGTATTTAACAGTTGAGGACTAATCCATTCATCTCTGCAGCTGTGGGCCAAACTGGATCTGTCAGCTTCTGTAATGTGAATTCTTTCTCCAACATGATGTTTAATTCATTTTCTTTGAGGTTTGAACTGTTGCTCAGACAAAACAAGAGATCTGAAGTCGTCACTTTGCATCGTGGGGGAAGTCGTTTTTCACTATTTTATGATAATTTTTAGACTAAGTGATTAACTGTGAAAATAATCGACAGACTACGGCTGCAATTAAGATTATATTCATTATGGATTTAGTCTTTTCCATTTTTCCATAAATCTACAAATCAGTTATATTAGACTATAAAAAGTTCAGAAAAACGTGAAAAAGTATCGTCAATCGTTGTAGTTTTTGAGTGTTGTCTCACCAGTCCACTTCTCCGTTGTTGTTGTCTCTGCATTTCACTTGTCCATCAGCGCTCCAGCAGAGCAGACTGACCATCAGGAGAATCCTCCACATAACTCCCTAAAACACACAATTACAGCAACAGTTACACCGCCACATTCACTGACCATCAGGAGAATCCTCCACATAACTCCCTAAAACACACAATTACAGCAACAGTTACACCGCCACATTCACTGACCATCAGGAGAATCCTCCACATAACTCCCTAAAACACACAATTACAGCAACAGTTACACCGCCACATTCACTGGGCTTCAAGTTCACATCATCCGACAAGACAAAAACCCTACCCAAAAAGCGCTATTACAAAATTTTATTTGACATTTATTTACTAAATACCAAAACAATTTGTACAACACATCATAAATTAAGGTTTCTTTTAAAAAGAAATTTGAGGAAGTTCAAAAAACAAACGTCAACGTTTCAGCTTTAGTGCCAAATTATCTCTTCACACATTGCTCTTGGACTGCACAGAAAGCTGAGTTTGTTCTCAACATTTTCCGAACATATTTTTTATTGAACAAGTTTTGTAAAGCACCAAAAAGACAAAACGATAGAAAAACCGGTACAGCATTGGTTCTGAACATTTTGATTTGAAACACTTGGGGATCAGTTATATGCAAATACCTTTTAAAAAGGTAAATTTAAGAAGATACACTACCGGTCAAAAGTTTGGGGTCACTTAGAAATTTCCATTCCACTCCATTATAGACAGAATACCAGCTGAGATCAGTTGCATTGTTTTTTTTTAACCAGGGCAGCAGTTTTCGGATTACATTATGTGCTTACATAATTGCATAAGGGTTCTCCAATGTTTTCTCAGTTAGCCTTTTTTAAAATGATATCAAATTAGTAAACAGAATGTGCCTTTGTAACATTGGATGAATGGTTGCTGATAAAGGGCAATGTAGATATTACATTAAAGATCAGCCTCTTCATTCTACAACAGTCGAGAACCCTTTTGACATTATGTGAGGAGCAGTGGTGGCCTAGGGCTGAAGGAAGCGAGCTTGGGACCGATCCCCGGTGCCAAGCTGGATTTTATCCAGACCAGCAGGATAAAATCTGGGTGGGGAAAGTGAAAGATTGATTACCACCACTGAGGTGCCCTTGAGCAAGGCCCTTAACCCAAACCGCTCCACTGGAGCTGCTCAGTGGCAGCAGATCAGACTGTGGTGGTACTGGGCAGCTCCCAGTATGAATGTGATCAGATCAGACTGTGGTGGTACTGGGCAGCTTCCAGTATGAATGTGGAACTGTGTGAATGTGACAGGTCGTCGTTGCGAATGAGAAATAGTTCTCAATCGACTTACCTGGATAAATAAAGGTTAAAAACATATGTAAACACATAATTTAATCAGAAAACTGGTTACAAAAACAATGCAACTCAGTCTCAGCTGGTATTCTATCATTAATGGAGTGGACCTCAAACTTTTGACCGGTAGTGTGTGTGAAAATACCCTCAGACCTCAGAGGGTTAATGCAGTGAATAGGTAACCGAGGTGGGGATTTTCATTCTGACTTACCTGAGTGTTGATGGAGAGACCTCAGGTGCAAAGATGCAGGATGTCCAAAAACCGCAGCGGTCTTATTTGGTTTTATTTATTGAAAAAGGTTAAATGGTTAAAGTGAAAAAGCTGCTACGAGGCTGAAATACTGAAATAAAAGCAATCAAAAGAGCAGAAAAGAACTTCTTTGTAAAAAAGAAGGAACCGTGTTGATCTCGGTCTTCAACACGATGTCCAAGACGTCTCTGAAAGACAACTCTGCCGCATCCTCAGCATCCTTTTATCCTCCATCTGGGGGGCGGTTTCTAAAAACCTGCAAGTGAAACATCTCCATACATGGTCAAAAAGAACACATAAGCATGAATTGCAAATATCTCTTAACTGTCAGTAGATTAAATGTTACATTGCACTTCTGTAGGACTCTCTGCTAAACGTACTTAAAATGACATTAACTTTTTGGCTCACCAGTCACTGTGACGAGTGGTTTTCCAAAAGCTACTAGCCACTCAGCATCTTCATTAGCTGCTATTTTCAGGGAAATTATGTTTTATTTGAATAAAATTGACTATGGTGTGCTACAATTAACCAGATTTTCCATTCTTTTGAATGTAAATGAGCACTACAAACCCCTAAATCAAGACTACATAACATGTGTAACACTGTAGTTATCAAATATTCAGCTCTGATGTGTGTAAAGCTCCTTTTGGTATGAAAACATGCAACCGAATAAGACACAGACATAAAAACAGTAGCTTCTTATTGCGTAGGCTAAGTGGTGCAGTGGTGGTGGATTAGTTGAAAGTGTCAGGCTGAGCTAAAGGAGGTTGTAGGCTGTGGTAAACAGGTGGTGTTTCAGGAGTTTATAAACATGTCCAGTGATGTAGCATTTCCGGCCAGGGGCATGTAAAGGGATTTGTAGGTGAGAAGGAGGATTTTGGATTTGATGCAGGAATTGATTAGGAGCCAGTGAAGGTGGATGAAGGTTGGGGTGATGTGCTCCCAGTGTGAGTGAGGACCCTGGCTGCAGAGTTTTGGAAATACTGGAGCCTATCTAGGGTTTTGCTGGGGACCCCAGACAGCATTTTATTTTTTCTTCATTGCAGTAGTCCATACAGGATGCAATAAAAGCATGTATAAGAATCCGTTTAATTGGTCAAGTATACTTGCATAAACAAGGAATTAGACTTTGGTAGGTGTTAACTCTCTCTACATTCAACAAATAGACATGTAGTAGTAAACCTTCAGTAGACAAATAGTAATTATAGACACATACTGTATAATAGAGACAATCATTAATACGCACAGTACAGGCCAAAAGTTTGGACACACCTTCTCATTCAATGTGTTTCATGACTATTTACATTGTAGATTCTCACTGAAGGCATCAAAACTATGAATGAACACATTTGGAATTATGTACTTAACAAAAAAGTGTGAAATAACTGAAAACATGTCTTATATTTTAGATTCTTCAAAGTAGCCAGCCTTTGCTTTTTTATTAATAAGGGAAATAATTCCACTAATGAACCCTGACAAAGCACACCTGTGAAGGTAAAACCATTTCAGGTGACTACCTCATGAAGCTCATTGAGAGAACACCAAGGGTTTGCAGAGTTATCAAAAAAAGCAAAGGGTGGCTACTTTGAAGAATCTAAAATATAAGACAGTTTTCAGTTATTTCACACTTTTTTGTTAAGTACATAATTCCATATGTGTTCATTCATAGTTTTGATGCCTTCAGTGAGAATCTACAATGTAAATAGTCATGAAACGCATTGAATGAGAAGGTGTGTCCAAACTTTTGGCCTGTACTGTATGGATATATCAACCTTACGTACCTTGTCTGTTTTGTCTGTTTGTAACCAAAACTGTAAAGCGCCTTTGAGTGTCTAGAAAAGCGCTATACAGAATAAATGTATTATTATTTATTATTATTAATATCCAAATATCCAAATAACACATAATATCAAGACAAGTACACATGGAGGTGGATGCAAAGTGCAAAAAGTAATAGTGCAAAGTAGTGTGCAAGATGCATATTGGAATGATAGGTAAGTATGTAATGTGTAGAGAAGTGGGTCAGAGTGGGGATGACCCCACTTATCCTCTGTTCAGTAGAGTGATGGCAGTGGGAAAGAAGCTGTTCTTATGTCTGGTTGTGTTTGTGATCAGTTCAGTAGAGTGATGACAGTAGGGTTGGGTACCGAAACCCAGTTCTTACGCAAACCGTAGCATTCAGACTGGATTAGAAGCGCTATTCTGCGACATGCCCTCTACAATCACTGCTGATAGACGGCTTTTTATACATGCTCCGAAACATAAATGTAGGCTTTTAAAATGGCATATTTCCCCTCTGGGCTCACCAAAACGGACTTAAAGCATATTAACCATTCACTGACTGCACGTGATCGCTAGTAAACATATTACACTTACTCTGCTAGTCAGGACAAGACCCTGTAGCCTGGTGGTGGGGGAGTCTGCCCTTTCAAACTCATACCTGTGTGTGTACAGACCTCTTGGACACCATCTGAGAGAGTTTTCTCCTGTGCAGGACATGCTATCATGCTAAGTCAGGAGAGGTGTCCTATCTCGCCAGAGAAGGCAAATATGGTAATTTTTCTGCAAAAGAACTGCTAAAGTTTGAAGCTGCATACCAACTCAACAACATTTATTTTGTTGTAACTTGTTAATAGTGTAACTTTTATTTGTTAAATTATTGTAGTTGTGTGTTAGGTGACTTAGGTTTACTTATTATATATTTAAGTGCTTTAAAACATAATAATATATTGTTAAATTTAAATAATTTTCAATTGAAAAAAAAAAAAAAATCCATTTAAAAAAAAAAAAGCCTTTCTTTTATGTCATTTTTCAGTTTTTCAAGAATCATTTAGGAATCGGAATCGTTTTAAAATACCGGTTTGGCATCGGAATCATCAAAATCCAAACGGTACCCAATCCTAGATGGCAGTGGGAAAGAAGCTGTTCTTATGTCGGGTTGTTTCTGTGATCAGTTCAGTAGAGTGATGGCGGTGGGAGAGAAGCTGTTCTTATGTCGGGTTGTTTCTGTGATCAGTTCAGTAGAGTGATGGCGGTGGGAGAGAAGCTGTTCTTATGTCTGGTTATGTTTGTGCGCAGGGATCTGTAGCGCCTGCCAGAGGGGAAGAGGTTAAAGAGAGTGTGTGCAGGATGTGGGGGGTCTTTGGTGATGTTCTCTGCCCACTTCCTGGTCCTACCAGTGTTCAAGTCTTGGAGGGAGAGAAGGGGGGCACCAGGAGAATCCTCATGTATGAGGGTTTCTGCCACGTAGTCAGAGAGGGATGGCCGGAGTCTGGAGATGTTTTTAAGGGGAAAAAGGCGGACTTGTTCTTGTGTATCTGACATTCTGACCTTCTGCTTTTCCAGTTGCTATTTTCTGATAGTCATACCTTCTGCTTTCTAGTTCGTCTTTTCTGACACTTCTACCCTGCTTTCACCTAGTAGTAAGATCTGATCTGAGTGATCGTATCACAAGTGTACAGCTCCTGTCTTCTGCTTGCAAGCTTGATGCATGTTGGTTTTCTGTAGTGGACCTGGCCAATGCGTCTTTCAGATTCCCAGTGCATACTGCCAGTCAGTTTTGGTTTAAGTTTTCAATTCAAGGGAAAATGTGGACTTATTCGTTTTTGCCAAGATGCAACCCTGCATCTCTCTCACGGTACCGGCTTGTTGCACGACTTAATGATTTTCAGTAGAATCAGTAGAGAGCAGTATGCAGATGCAGTATGTAGAGAGACAACAGTAGAGAGTAGTATGTAGAGAGACAGCAGTAGAGAGTAGTATGTAGAGAGACAACAGTAGAGAGTAGTATGTAGAGAGACAACAGTAGAGAGTAGTATGTAGAGAGTAGTATGTAGAGAGACAACAGTAGAGAGTAGTATGTAGAGAGACAGCAGTAGAGAGTAGTATGTAGAGAGACAACAGTAGAGTATTATGAAGAGAGACAGTAGAGAGTAGTATATAGAGAGACCGCAGTAGAGAGTAGTATGTAGAGAGACAGCAGTAGAGAGTAGTATGTAGAGAGACAACAGTAGAGAGTAGTATGTAGAGAGACAACAGTAGAGAGTAGTATGTAGAGAGACAACAGTAGAGAGTAGTATGTAGATAGACAACAGTAGAGAGTAGTATGTAGAGAGACAACAGTAGAGCGTAGTATGTAGAGAGACAGCAGTAGAGAGTAGTATGTAGAGCGACAACAGTAGAGAGTAGTATGTAGAGAGACAGCAGTAGAGAGTAGTATGTAGAGAGACAGCAGTAGAGAGTAGTATGTAGAGAGACAGCAGTAGAGAGTTGTATGTAGAGAGTAGTATGTAGAGAGACAACAGTAGAGTATTATGAAGAGAGACAGTAGAGAGTAGTATGTAGAGAGACAGCAGTAGAGAGTAGTATGTAGAGAGACAGCAGTAGAGAGTAGTATGTAGAGAGACAGCAGTAGAGAGTAGTATGTAGAGAGACAGCAGTAGAGAGTAGTATGTAGAGAGACAGCAGTAGAGAGTTGTATGTAGAGAGTAGTATGTAGAGAGACAACAGTAGAGTATTATGAAGAGAGACAGTAGAGAGTAGTATGTAGAGAGACAGCAGTAGAGAGTAGTATGTAGAGAGACAACAGTAGATAGTAGTATGTAGAGACAGCAGTAGAGAGTAGTATGTAGAGAGACAACAGTAGAGAGTAGTATGTAGAGAGACAGCAGTAGAGAGTAGTATGTAGAGAGACAACAGTAGAGCGTAGTATGTAGAGAGACAGCAGTAGAGAGTAGTATGTAGAGCGACAACAATAGAGAGTAGTATGTAGATAGACAACAGTAGAGAGTAGTATGTAGAGAGACAACAGTAGAGTATTATGAAGAGAGACAGTAGAGAGTAATATGTAGAGAGACAACAGTAGAGAGTAGTATGTAGAGAGACAACAGTAGAGAGTAGTATGTAGAGAGACAGCAGTAAAGAGTAGTATGTAGAGAGACAGCAGTAGAGAGTAGTATGTAGAGAGACAACAGTAGAGAGTAGTATGTAGAGAGACAACAGTAGAGAGTAGTATGTAGAGAGACAACAGTAGAGAGTAGTATGTAGAGAGACAGCAGTAGAGAGTAGTATGTAGAGAGACAACAGTAGAGAGTAGTATTTAGAGAGACAACAGTAGAGAGTAGTATTTAGAGAGACAACCGTAGAGAGTAGTATTTAGAGAGACAACAGTAGAGAGTAGTATAAAAGACTGTGATCTGTGTAACATCAGCAGATGGAGGCAGGTTGGGGTGGTGGATGGGTCAACCAACACAGGAGACTGGGGTTCATGTCCCGTTCTTGTCCCGCGTGTCACTGAAACGTACGCTAGTAACCCCCCCACTATCTTTTCCTAAACCTAACTGTATTCTTGTGCGTCTAAATATGACGCTAACGAAGACTTTTTGCGTCAATAACAAACGCCAAAGGCCCCTGACCAAGCATCACTTTCTGACCCAACGGGAGTCAGAATGGGTTGGATCACAGTTGATGGCAAATCCATCTCAGCCACCGCTTGATTACATCTCACATCTGAGAAATAGTTTTCTTATAATTGGTACGCTCTAGGAAATTGTTTTTTGTCGTTAAAAGGCAGTACACAATTCCAAATTTAAGCTCAGAAACCGATAACATATGATTATTTTTACATTTGGTGGAGACCACTTTGCAGCCGATAGCCTACGTTATTGTCCCCATAGGGATATTTGCCTTGGACTCAAATTAGAGATGGGCCGATACCATTTTTTGCTTCCCGATACCGATTCCGATACCTGAATTTGCGTATCGGCCGATACAGAGTACCGATCCGATACCAGTGGGTCATATTTTTTATTATATTTTTACAACTGTATACTACTATCCTTGTATGGATGTGATATGATTTCTATCTTTGTTGTCGGTCTGGCTCAGGTTAAACTCTTTGTGAAACATGAACAAACACAAACAAGGAATGCCACAGAACTTTCTTTTATAGTTACAACAGAAAAAGAACAGAAATAAACTACTTTAACGTAGATTTTCTTTAGGACTTTATTATACGGTATCGGATCGGTGCATAAACTCCAGTACTTCCCGATACCGATACCAGCGTTTTAGGCAGTATCGGAGCAGATACCGATACTGGTATCGGTATCGGACCATTTCTAACTCAAATGGTGCTCAATTAACACTTGGCATATTGTCTTAATCATACAGCTGACATAGTGGTTACAATAAACGACAACATATTAACAAAGGGACATGTAGTGTACTAAGACACAGCCGATCATAATTTACATATTGCACATCTTTCACTAACAGTGATAAGATCAACCTATTACACAACCCTTTGCGTCAGATCATGAAGATATTGCACAACCTCTGCAGCCTCAAGCAACATTATTTAAAGTGTAAAGTTAGGTAGGTCCACATTAGGCCTAGTTTAAATAAAGGTTAAGTTTACATTTGGGTACATATATCTTCTGCCAGAGGGTAAGAGCTCATACTTATATAGATCAGACAATATTCTCTGTGCTTGCATGGAGAGACTGGTTTCCATTTCTCTCCATAACCTTCATGGCAGTCTTTACCTGACAAGCAGGCTTTGAATGAAATGTTTTGAGATATTTCCATACCTTATGGCATCCCATACCTGACCATGCTCTGTAATAGGGGTTGACAGGGCCAGTGCCGATACTGATTATTAGTAGTTAATGAAACCGATAACTGATATTTGGAACCGATATGCAAACCTTTCTGACCTCTTCTGGTCTTCTTTTAGTAAAGAAAATAACATTTTAGAATGTTTCAAACTCCAACACAAGTCTGTTTTAATGCTTTAAGAAATGATTTAATAAAACTTAAGAAGTATTCATAAAAACATAAGGAGCGTTTCCCCAACCATTATAATTTTTAGACTCTGTCCTGCAACAACAGAGCAGTCGCTTCATCTCTCGCTTTGTCTCTCGCTTCATCTATTTTCTTTCTCTTGTTTTCTGTGAAATTAAGCTCAGGTTTGGTCAGAAATGTTGGTTTCCCTCGCTGTCACCACCAAAATCTTTGAATATTCCCTGTTGAAAAGCAGCGATGCTTCTAACCCTAACCCTTTAATTAGAACTGTCAGGTTGGCTTTGTTTTCATCCTTTTTAATGAAGCTACTCCAGTTAGCATGTAGCTTTACATCCCTGCTACTCACTATAGTGCCAACCTTTCCCAGAGCACCGCCTTGTTTCTACAGTAGCCCAGAAGGGACAAACTGAACACTGGCTTAGAGAGGCCTTTTGAGTTTTTATATTTATTTTTAAAGATTATTTTTTGTGGCATTTTTCAGCCTTTATTTCGATAGGACAGCAGAAGACATGAAAGGGGAGAGAGAGGGGGGGAATGACATGCAGTAAAGGGCCGCAGGTCTGAGTCGAACCCGGGCTCTCTGCCTCGAGGAGTAGACCTCTATATATGGGCCCCCGCTCTACCAACTGAGCTAACCCGGCGCCCGGGCCTTCTGAGTTTTGAGAGGATGGGTATTCAGTTGGTTGCAATCTGCAACCTGACCACTAGATGGCACTACATCTTACATACTGGACCTCTAAAAGAATTTGGCAGTATTGTTTGTATTCTTATATTTAGTATACTTATATTATGTATTCTTGTGTACGTATGTGTGATTGTTGTCTTTCCCTGTTGCACATTTTTTTATGTATGTAAGTACACAAAGAACTATGGCAAATTAATGAATCTAAATCTAAAGTAGACGAGATAAAATGAACCAAAAATACATTTTCTGAGATAACATTATGGCTTGCATGCATGTAAAGGGGTTTAATTGAAATACTGGATAGGTGGTCTGCTTTCACCCAGAGATATTATCTTCAGATCACTGGAAGAGTTGATCCTTCAGGATCCTGACTAGGGATGGCGAAAACTAAAAATGTTCTTGACCGGTCACCGAGCCTCATTAACCGGTTGAAACCGGTTAACCGTTTACGTCATGTTTTTTAAATCCCCTACAGCGCGAAACAAGTCCCGCAAATGCGGCGCAGAGGAGCTTGTATGTAATCGGAGGACAAATGGCTACTTAGTTTCTAAATAGTTTGGCTACAAGCCAGGTGATCACGTTTAAAATAAAGTTGATTGTCTAGCGTTAGAAGCTCATTAGAAACATTGCCGCGGCTCATTTGAGAAAATGACAGCTCCGAAGAGACGCCGCTTTAGTTTGAGTGTAGTGCTAACAATAATAAAGAAAGATGATGATCATCATCACCTTATCTGTTACCACTGAAATGCAGATGTAATGTATTTCCAAATATAAGCCCATCTTATGCAGAATATTGCCTAATAGACTGCAACAGGATACAACCAATGGATAAAACAGGCACCTTCAGAATGCTAAAACAGGCGATCAGGCCTAACTAAATTAATGGTTTGGTTCCGGTTTCCGACCGACCCTGTCAATTAATGTGCAACCCAAATTTATTTTATGAGCTTGGGGAAGAAATGATACTAATTAAACAAATACACAAATAAAAAGTTTAAGGCGAACTATAATTACATTTTTGTACAGCACTCTTGCGATGCAAGATGCCCGTTTTCCTCCAGCCCTGCTGGAAGAGGACCCGACCTTAACTTTGCCGAGTCCAGTTTTACGGCAGCAGCAGCAGCGTGAGGACGGCGCCTTCAACCAGCCCTCACCGGCCACGGCGGCCAGCTACAGCGCTACTGCGCCGCCGGGGAGTTTCAACACATTAAACAGGGCCGATGAAACCACTCATGAACTATATGTTGTGTTTAATGTCGTTCAAGAGGATGGCAACGTAGCAAGCGTACAGCTCTGAAACTCCTGCCTTCTGCTTGCATGCTTGATGTTGGTTTCCTGTAGTGGACCTGGCCAATGCATCTTTCAGTGTCTCAGTGCATACTGATAGTCAGTTTTGGGCTTGTAGAGAGACCAGGTCAACGTAAACCAAGTCATACATTTAGTTTAGATACTTAAAAATGCAAATTCTGAGTGACTAAAACTGTAAAAGTCAGACGACCAAATTGAGAACTCTTTTCATTGAATAAGTCTAGAAATAAAGGCCTTTAAAAGACATAAGAAACCAGCTCTGACCCTCCCTCCCCTCTTGCTATATTGTGTCATTATTGGCTGTATTACTGTTGCTAAATAAAAATCATTTAAGAACACAAGGACAGCTCTGGTGTGTGGTTGGAACATTTTACACAGACGATTACTACATCGGTTACATATTTAATAAGATAATGCCTTGTTTGCGGATATCTGATAGTTAACATATTTTCCATATTCAACTGTAGTGTAGAATGCAGGACTCTGTAGGGTAGGGCAGTATTTTCAATATTATATTATACTTACTGGTAGTAGTAGTTTTACTGCAGGAAAGGATCCGAGTACTTCCTCCGCTTAGTGTACTAACACACAGCCAATCATAATTTACATATTGCACATCTTTCACCAACTGTGATGAGATCAACCTATTACACAACCCTTTGCATCAGATCATGAAGATATTGCACAACCTCTGCAGCCTCAAGCAACATTATTTAAAGTGTAAAGTTAGGTAGGTCCACATTAGGCCTAGTTTAAATAAAGGTTAAGTTTACATTGGGGTACATATATCTTCTGCCAGAGGGTAAGAGCTCATACTTATATAGATCAGACAATATTCTCTGTGCTTGCATGGAGAGACTGGTTTCCATTTCTCTCCATAACCTTCATAGCAGTCTTTACCTGACAAGCAGGCTTTGAATGAAATGTTTTGAGATATTTCCATACCTTATGGCATCCCATACCTGACCATGCTCTGTAATAGGGGTTGATGGGGCCAGTGCCGATATGATTATTAGCGGTTAATGAAACCGACAACTGATATTTGGAACCGATATGAATTAATAGTAAAAATTTAAATCTTTTAGTAAAAAAGTAACATTTTAAAATGTTTCAAACTCCAACACAAGTCTGTTTTAATGCTTTAAGAAATAATTTAATAAAACTGAAAATTTAAACAAAAAAAAGAAGTATACATAAAAACAACCGTAGCGTTTCCCCAACCATTATAATTTTTAGACTCTGTCCTGCAACAACAGAGCAGTCGCTTCGTCTCTGGCTTTGTCTCTCGCTTCATCTATTTTCTTTCTCTTGTTTTCTGTGAAATTAAGCTCAGGTTTGGTCAGAAATGTTGGTTTCCCTCGCTGTCGCCACCAAAATCTTTGAATATTCCCTGTTGAAAAGCAGCGATGCTTCTAACCCTAACCCTTTAATTAGAACTGTCAGGTTGGCTTTGTTTTCATCCTTTTTAATGAAGCTACTCCAGTTAGCATGTAGCTTTACATCCCTGCTACTCACTATAGTGCCAACCTTTCCCAGAGCACCGCCTTGTTTCTACAGTAGCCCAGAAGGGACAAACTGAACACTGGCTTAGAGAGGCCTTTTGAGTTTTGAGAGACTGGCTATTCAGTTGGTTGCAATCTGCAACCTCACCATTAGATGCCACTAAATGTTACATACTGGACCTTTTTTAAAAGAAAAAAAAAAAATCTGATTTAGCTCTTTGTGTTCTTATATTTAGTCTATGTATTTTTGCGTACGTTTGTATGATTGTTGTCTTTCCCTGTTGCACATTTTCTTTATTTATGTAAGTACACAAAGAACTATGGCAAATTAATTAATCTAAATCTAAAGCATACTAGATAAAATGAACCAAAAATACATTTTCTGAGATAACATTATGGCTTGCACTCATGTAAAGGGGTTTACTTTAAATACTGGATAGGTGGTCTGCTTTCACCCAGAGATATTATCTTCAGATCACTGGAAGAGTTGATCCTTCAGGATCCTGACAACAAACTGTGTTTACAGTAGAGCTGCAATGATTAATAGAATAGTTCTCAACTATTAAATTAATCTCTAACTATTTAGATCATGTGTCAGATCCGGCCACTCACTAGCATATTTTGATCGGGCCTGCATATCAATTTAGGTCCACAATCAATTTTGGCCCGCCGAGTTTTTGTCGCTCTTTTCTATGTTTTTGCTACTTTTTCAGAGTTTTTTTTGTTCTTTCCCGCCTGTTTTGGGGGGGCTTTTTCTGACGTTTTTTTTTTGTTGTTGTTGATGGTTTTGTTGCTTTTGCTACCTTTTGTCTGTTTTTGTTTTTCTATGATCAATAAGGAACTTTTTTCTGACTTTTTAGGACTTTATGTAGACCAAACTGCAAGTGAGAAGACTTTATAAGACATACAATAATATGTTCAAAGATATTTGACTTTTCTCTTAAATTAAAGCATGTCTATAAACTTTACATCTGGCCCTGGATGTGATTCTCATTCTCCAGTGTGGCCCTAGGTGAAGTTGAGTTTGACACCCCTGATTTAGATAATCAATTAATTGGTTTGAGTAATTCTTTAAGTAAAAACTGTGATGTCAGCTTGTTAAATGTAAATATGTTCTAGTTTCTTCTCTGGGACAGTAAACTGAACATCTTTGAGTTGGGGACAAAACAAGACATTTGAGGACATTATCTTGGGCTTTTTGGGAAACTCTGATCCACATTTTTCACCATTTTCTCTATGAAAGTTAAATCCTGTGAGGTTGTAAAGTACTAGAAATAGTTTCCAGGAAGAATCCTTCAACATGTGTTTTGTGTCATACTGTCAGTATAATCAGAGGTCTGTTAAACGTCTGATAATCCAGAGTGACATTAATCAAACATCAGTCCTCTCCTCTTCAGTCAGGTAGTGCTGGCTCCATCTATTGGCCACTTCAGGGTTTAACCCTCCTGTTGTCCTCAGGTCAAATTTCAAGTTTCTACATCAGAAACTTTTTTTTTCCAAACAAATTGTCCGAAAAAATAACGTGGATGGTTCACTACAGCGCTCTTAACAAGTTAAATAAATAACCAGTTCACTACTTTCATTGAATTTGGGTGTTTTTATTTAATTTCATAGCATTTAATTTCATAGCATCTCATAGCATTTGAAAGATGTAAAAAGTAAGCTTTAAACTGCAGGTAACCATAGCAACAGCAGTGATGCTCTAACGCTCCGGCGACATGATACGGTCCAGTTAGTTTCACCGGTCAATAAACTCCCTCTGAAACATGGAGGAGAGTTTAAACACAAAGGATCAGACCTGTTCTTCTTCATAACTCAATTAATATTTAGCAATCTACTCAAACAACTATCCCAATGCCATGACGTAAACCCAAATATCCACCCAGAGTCACTCAGATCAAACTTAAACTATTCCCCCCACCTTCCTCATCCTGATACTTCTTAACATCAGTTTCTCCACCTTCTTAAATAGATTTCTGTTTGGACTTTGCTGAAGCTAATGTCCCAGGACCTTCACCTTGTCTAAATATGTTGAGATATCAGCAGCCTGCTGCAGCAGCTGTGTGTGACTTCTCTCCTCAGTTCGGGTGTAAAATCTAAGACTAAATAATATGTTGCAACTAGTTAGTTTGAAACTAAAGTTGTGTTGATGTTTGGTTGCACCACAGAGACGTAAGGTTTATCTAAGTCACTTTGGCGTGAACTCCACACTAACTCAAATATTGTAGCAGAAAATGACATTTCACTTCTCGTGGCCAATCAGTGAAGAGCACTGTTTATTATTATCAATATTATTATTATTACTGTGTTGTGTCTTTGTGCCGAATTGTCTTTAAACACTTTGCTCCGCAATAGCGAAGATGCTAACAGCTAAATATAGCTAACGTTTGTGACGTTAAACACCAAACAAACAGAAATGTAACGTTAGCCTATATAAACAAGGACAAAGGGTTATGATTAGGTGATCATATACGACATTAACCTACAGCTAAAGACACGTCAGCTACAACATACACACCACTTGGAATGATCATTGTCAGCCACCCACTTACCCAGATCAGTTTTTACAGATTTAATTTTGAACACTTGATGTTGATTTCGTTCGCAGTATGACTTGTCTTGATTGCATTATCTGCCTGTCTTACCATCTATCTGTCTGTCTTAATATCTATGTCTTAATGTCTCTCTGTCTTATTCTCTGTCTTATAAACAACATAAACCAGCTGTTAACATCACAAAGAGGAATAATAACATTATTATTATTGTTATATTATTGTAGGGTGGAAGAGGAAGTACTCGGATCCTTTCCTGCAGTAAAACTACTACTACCAGTAAGTATAATATAATATTGAAAATACTACCCTACCCTACAGAGTCCTGCATTCTACACTACAGTTGAATATGGAAAATATGTTAACTATCAGATATCAGCAAACAAGGCATTATCTTATTAAATATGTAACGAATGTAGTAATCGTCTGTGTAAAATGTTCCAACCACACACCAGAGCTGTCCTTGGGTTCTTAAATGATTTTTATTTAGCAACAGTAATACAGCCAATAATGACACAATATAGCAAGAGGGGAGGGAGGGTCAGAGCTGGTTTCTTATGTCTTTTAAAGGCCTTTATTTCTAGACTTATTCAATGAAAAGGGTTCTCAATTTGGTCGTGTGACTTTTACAGAATTTGCGTTTTGAAGTATCTAAACTAAATGTATGACTTGGTTTACGTTGACTGTTTGTAAGACCCGGTCTCTGTTGAACTCTTCCAGAACCAAGCCTCCGTTGCGTGTTGGATTTTTAAGGCAGAAAGCTGTTTTCCCATCAGGCACCGAGTCCTAGTTCACAGGCACCGAGTCCTAGTTCACAGGCACCGAGTCCTAGTTCACAGGCACCGAGTCCTAGTTCACAGGCACCGAGTCCTAGTTCACAGGCACCGAGTCCTAGTTCACAGGCACCGAGTCCTAGTTCACAGGCACCGAGTCCTAGTTCACAGGCACCGAGTCCTAGTTCACAGGCACCGAGTCCTAGTTCACAGCCAAGTTTACACCAATTCCTCGCAAAGCGCAACAGCACTTTTACAACTTTATAAAAGATTAAGTTATAATTACCTCATCAAAATTCTTTTAAGGGAATTGTAGAGCCATTGTATAATGGATAATGGAGTACAAATCAAGGCCTCCCTCTATCTCTTGCTATTACACATGTTCATACATCATAAAGTAAGCAAAAAGGAATCTGAAGCAGAAGACAATCAGAGTTGTTGAACTCTTGGTTATCATCTGGACCAGACAGAATCTGCAGACGCAGAATTTCACAGATTTTCTGCAGATTTAGATTTTTTTCTTTTTATTAAACGCAGAATGTTAACATATCTTCATCACAAGCAGAAACACAGTCCGCTAAATTCGGCAGATTTTCTTGTTGGATCACTGCCGAAAAGTAGAAAAAAGTCTGCAGATTGTGTTTGTGCCTGGTTATGATGTACCTTGTGTTCTAAAGGTATGACTGGTGTTTACCAGCTGTTACTGGAGACAGTTCAGAGGTCAGAGAACCGACCACATGGCCTGTTTGTTTAACACAAGCTTCAGATACATATGAACAGAGACAGGGTGACTATAGTATCATCTCTCAGTACATGGTGCATGGAGAATGTTCTACACTTTAAAATATATAGAAGAATCACAAAGCGATAAAATACTTCATAAATGTAACACTTTAAGAGTGTCTTATACTAATGTGATACAAGATATAAAAAACTGCAAGAAAATTCAAAAACGTAAAAGACTTTAAGAGTGTAATAAACCAAAGAAAGATTAGTTAATTATTCAGGATGATGTAATCATTCAGCAAACACACTTTAAGAGTGTGTCCTATGAAAGTAATATCGGTTATTTAATTCAAGCAGCATTATTATTAAATGCAAAAACTTAACACCGTAAAACACAACCCGTTGTCACTCCCATCTGGTAAAATACGAGGCTTGGTCAGGTGCCTCGCTGAGAGACGCTGCCTAACGCTCTGTATTTTACGAATTAGAAAACTTGTTGTAAAACAATATGAAGTAAAAACATGAGTATTTATTTTCAGACAATGTAATGTAATGTCAAACAATTTTCACGATACCCACAATGCATTGTCGGCACACTTATGTTTATGTTTCTTATTATTAACATTATTGGCTTGTTAATAGTTACCATTATTTATTTTTATTACCAGTTGAATCTAAGCCCTACGGCCTAATGGGGGACATCGTCCTAAGAGAATCTTCACGTGGATGCTCTGTCCCCCTCTGCTGTTACAACTCAGAATACACACATGTGTCTGTGTGAGTGGTCTGTATCTCTATCCACCCCAACCAATGTGTCTCCCTGATAGGGTTGGGTACCGAAACTCGGTGCCAATAGGGAACCGGTGCCGACGTAAACGGTAGTAACGAGACCGAATAAGAACGAAAGTTTTGGTGCCTCATTTCGGTGCTCAACTTTACACTTCACCTGACAGCATGTAACGTTAGCCTAGCGTTAGCTAGCAGCTGGATTAATCACGGTTAAAATGCTGACAGCTAACGTTAAACAGTGTAAAGTGTGACTGTGTTTCACTGTGGAGGACTTCTACAATTCATAGATATACAGGATGTTTATATGGTCGGAATTAAACTACACAGACGGTGCGTTCACTCGCAGCTGCCGTTGTCGGAATTAAACAACACAGACGATGCGTTCACTCGCAGCTGCCGTTGTCGGAATTAAACAACACAGACGGTGCGTTCACTTGCAGCTGCCATTGTCGGAATTAAACAACACAAATTCACTTAAAACAGGTAGCCTCGTGGTGCATTGACAGTAATTGTAAAATACCCTTTTCCCATCTGGGGTTCAACAGCAATTTACTGGTGAAATAAGTTATTGTTATTGTTATAGTTATTACGTTATTATTAAATATTTAATTTTGACCATGGCCTTAGCAATAAACAAGTCACTGACTGTTGTTTACTACCCTTATTTTTTTTTTTCTTCTTCTTTTTTTTTTTAACTTTATTGAAAAGTACCGATTCAGGCACCGTTTAGAAAGTATCGATTTAGCACCGGAATCGAAAAAAAATCGAAACGATACCCAACCCTACTCCCTGAGCAAGGTACTTAACCCCTAGTTGCACCTCTCTCATATATAGCAATTGTAAGTCGCTTTGGATAAAAGCGAAGTCGCTGGATAAAAGCGTCAGCTAAATGTCATGTAATGGAATGTAAAAAATGACAAACCGAAGCACACAACAAACAGTAATGACGTACGCTGGCAAAGAGAGGCGTATTTATCTGATCAAATATTAATCATCATCACAGTCAGATTCACGGAGACGCTTACGGGAAGAGGACCTGTTAGGATTTGGACTAACTGCACTCCTCAGTTTCAGCAATAACATCTTGAAATAGTTCACTTGCCCCTTGATGTATAAAGCACAGTGCACCCCCCGGCCTTTTGTATTGGCTGAGGCCTCTGTTTACATCAGCAATACAGATCAAATGATTATTATTATCTTCAGCTACACACCACTTGGAATGATC
This sequence comes from Perca flavescens, assembly GCF_004354835.1. Lineage (NCBI taxonomy): Eukaryota > Metazoa > Chordata > Actinopteri > Perciformes > Percidae > Perca > Perca flavescens. Next base: position 32,979,425 of record NC_041346.1, read on the forward strand.
TTTACCAGGCTTCCACTGAACCAGCACGTTACCCAGATTAGCTTTTACAGATTTAATTCTGATTACTTGATATTCTCCACTGTAACAACCTTCCTTCTTGCTGCACCAGGTCTGGACTTTCACATTAGTCGTGTATGTTTCTGCAATAGTGAGGTAAAGATCTCCTTCTGCAAGAACAACAACACATGAGTCAAGTTACAGAAACTGTTACACAAAATACTCCTCCTTCTACATCCTTTACTCAGAAAATCAATACATTTGTGCAACTTAGACTCAAGAGTTTATCTTTGCATTAATGGTGGTTATGACTCATTCTGCACATTAGTGTTCAAGTTTAAGTAATAAGAGCAATACCAACATTTTATTGAAAGAATTACTTAATACATTTTTTTTTTTTTTACCATATTCTTCTTTGGGTGCTTTTGTTGTAGAAGGAGGTCCTGGTCTTGGTTTTTTTGTAGGAGAAGGTCCTGAAAAAACAAACACAAACCGTAGAATTGTTAGTTTGTTACCTTTAGATTTTAGGCAGGTGTTCATTGGTATTTTGTTACAATATGTTTCCTCTGGGTTTGTGTTTTAATCTTTTTTTTAGGTTCTGAAGAAAGAAACAGTAAAATAGTCAGTTTGTGTAATCTTCTTCACATTTGAGGCAGGTGTTCATTGGTACTGTATTTAGTTACCATCGTCACATTCATCGTCTTCAGCTTCTTCTCCTTCTGCATCAGGAAAAAAACAAACCGTAGAATAGTCAGTTTGTTGAATCTTCTTCACATCTGAGGCAGGAGTTCATTGGTATTTTAACAGCCCATAATGTCATAGTTTAGACTAAAAGTTTTCATTTGAGTCTCTGACACGTTGATGAGAACATTTGGGAGGTTTCCTCTCTGAAGACTATTGAAGCATGAAGTCAGTGATCTTCAGCAGCTACACACATTTACATTTAACCAGTTCTAACCAGTCCCAGGCTGGAATCACTCATTAGAATAAACAGACTGATGTTAAACTACAGTAGAAACTTCTCTCATTTCCTCAGTCAAAATGTCTCTTTTCTTTGTAACGTTGTCTTTACTAAGTTAGGAAATGTGACTCAAACCATCATGCAGATATCTCACCTTTATACTGTTTCTTAGCAATGCTACGAAACGATGTTCCTCTTGCTGATGTCAGGTCCTTGATTTTGACTTGATTTACTCTTGGGGTCCTGTTGTTATTTTCAGTCCTCCTAAGTTTCTTAAGGCTATCATGGAAGTTGTTTGGAATATGATCATCAAATGTGAAAGCATTGATGTCCAGCAGATGTTCACCTTCAAATAATACAACAAGACAACATTAACATCATATTCAAATCAACCATAGACCATAAATATGATGTAACTAATAACATTACCTATCTGTTGGAACGTGTTGTAGTTGAATGTTACACAGATAAACGTCTGGCAAAATGTGAAAATTGATGTTCCAGCAGATTCACCTTCAAATAATACAACAAGACAACATTAACATCATATCAAATCAACCATAGACCATAAATATGATGTAACTAATAACATTACCTATCTGTTGGAACGTGTTGTAGTTGAATGTTACACAGATAAACGTCTGAGCGTTCTTTACTCCGCTGTCAGGGTAGAACTTATTTTGATCTCGTTTGAAAGGGAATCGTGGTACACTGTGTAAGAGCCAGACTCCTGTGGTTGTATCCATCATCACAACTCCTGAAACATTAACAGATAGACAGACAACTATTGACTGATAGACTGATGAAAAACCTAAAATGTAAAATCCTGACTGTGTTTTTAATATTTCAAACTAACAGATAAAAGACTGAATCATTCATCTGACGGAGGGGTCCTCCAGCTACAGATGTTACTGAGCTCTGTTGCTGCTCTGATTGTTTTATTTCGTTCACTTGAATGCGTCACTATGATCTGATGTAAACACAGATCTCATTTAAATGATTCAAAGACAGAAGCTGGAGGAGTTGAACAAACAGGAGTCACAGATCATTATTAAGATAACAGAGATGATGACAATGTTGTTACACTGACAGATGTTTGACTGTCGGCTACAGAAGTACAGTATTCACACTGAGCAGCCTCTGTCCTCTGTGATGAAAACCTGATGGAGGTTCAGAGAGATGTTTCCTGTGAGAGTGATGCTTCCTCTACTCACCTTTACTGTGGCCAAATTCAGCAATAGCATCACATCCTGGAGGTTGATCGTTGTAGGAGATGAATGCAAAGTTGTCCGTCTATAATTGATGCAGAATGAAGAGAAGCAACATAATGTTTTAATTATTGGGATGTACGCAACCAATCCAGCGAGGGGAACAGCAAGGTACCAAGTCTACCGCTGCAGATTCATTTTTCAATTACATATTTACTCAACTGTTGTGTATTGAACAGTTTCAACAGAGTACGTTGAGATATTTTAGGAGAGCTAGTTGATGCTTTATAAGTATTACAGGCCATAATATCTATCCATCAGTTTGAGTCATGGTTTCATTTTTATCAAAATGGAAACAAAGCTGCAGTTTAAACATGATCCTCACCATTGATGTTGTAAAAATGGGCCGCAGGGTGTTTGCCAGGACACCGTTAGGATTGTTGATGGGCTTAGAGGTCGTCTTCCCAGCTGAATCTATGTAAAGATATTCAAAACCCGTAGTTTTGTCTGTAACTGGTACCTTATAGATGATGAACCTGATGATGAGCAGAGAGGACAGAAACTTAGTAGCAGTAAACCTATAAAGCTAATCCCTTACATCTTTTATATATTGTATATATTATATCTGCATGTAGTCTGTATGCTCTGCTTTTGTATCTGAATATCTAAAGAAATGTTAGTGTGAACTGATGAAGCTGTGGCTTAATATAAATAAATAAATAATTATTATTTTAGCTTTGTTTTATAGTTTGTTCCGATGTTATTCAGTCTGGGTGCCTTGTAGATGATATACCTGATGATGAGTAGAGAAGAGAAACATTAATGTGCAGAGAGGACAGAGACTCATGAGCAGTAAACATCTAATCTATGATTCACAGTGACCAGACTTCTCTCTACACTCTGAATATATCTGCATGTAGTCTGTATGACGATGAGCTGCTGTCAGGTTGAGAGAGATAGAGAGCGAGAGGGATGAACCCTAAAAAAGAAGATGGAAGACAGGAAGTTAAGAGAAGGAAGGAAGGATGAAAGGAAGGATAATTTCAGTTTACTGTCCCAGAGGAGAGAAGAAACTATAATTCACATTTAACAAGCTGACATCACACAAGTTTACCTGTTTTATTTAAATCGAAATGACTCAAACTGATTAATGGATCATCAGAATAGTTATAATATATAATATATAAAAGTTGAGGACTAATCCATTCATCTCTGCAGCTGTTGGCCATAATATATAATAGTTGAGGACTAATCCATTCATTTCTGCAGCTGTTGGCCATAATATACAGTACAGGCCAAAAGTTTGGACACACCTTCTCATTCAATGTGTTTCCTTTTTATTTTCATGACTATTTACATTGTAGATTCTCACTGAAGGCATCAAAACTATGAATGAACACATGTGGAATTATGTACTTAACAGTGAAATAACTGAAAAAAAGTCTTATATTTTAGATTCTTCAAAGTAGCCACCCTTTGCTTTTTTATTAATAAGGGAAAAAATTAACCCTGACAAAGCACTAGCCTCGTGAGACCGTCCTGATCTCTTGAGCTCCAGTTCTCTCCTCCCAGATCAGTCTGGCATCTTAAGATAGAGAAAATTTGGAGCCGTTAGCCAAACGACCGGGCCAATCAGTGTTTGTTTTGAGGTGGGTTTAGGTGGTGATAGACAGATGGTTTATCCAATCAGCTAACCACTATTATCAGCCAGCGGTAGCCCTAATTCTGTTAGCCGCTCGCTAATGCTTTTTTTCTCTTGGATCCTTCTTTTGGAATATGGTCCGGGAACCTGAAATGGTGTCTTTTATTCCTAAATTCTCGTTACACAAACGGCAAATCTCCTTTACCGACAGGTTGCTTGCATGCTGAGCTAACGAGCTATGCTTTGCCTGCAGCAGCAGGGGCGGACTTGTGGTTGTATTTTCATACGCTTCGTGGATCTGATTGGTTGATTTGGCCCGTCTATCACCAACATAGGTGATAGACAGATGGTTCATCCAATCAGCTAACCAGGATTTCCGCCCCTTCCCAAAAGTTCTCCAACGGAAAGTTCCAAGATGGATATGCCGAGCAAATGCGAAGCAATCCATCTGGAGGAGTCAGGTTAACAAAGCACACCTGTGAAGGTAAAACCATTTCAGGTGACTACCTCATGAAGCTCATTGAGAGAACACCAAGGGTTTGCGGAGTTATCAAAAAAAGCAAAGGGTGGCTACTTTGAAGAATCTAAAATATAAGACATGTTTTCAGTTATTTCACACTTTTTTGTTAAGTACATCATTTCATATGTGTTCATTCATAGTTTTAATGCCTTCAGTGAGAATCTACAATGTAAATAGTCATGAAAATAAATAAACACATTGAATGAGAAGGTGGGTCCAAAATTTTGGCCTGTACTGTATAATAGTTGAGGACTAATCCATTCATCTCTGCAGCTGTGGGCCAAACTGTACCTGTCCGCTTTTGTAATGTGAAGATTTTCTTTCTCCAACATTATGTTTAATTCATTTTCATTGGGGTTTGAACTGTTGCTCAGACAAAACAAGACATTTGAATTTGTCACTTTTCATCATGGGCGAAGTAGTTTTTCACTATTTTCTGATAATTTTTATACTAATTGATTAAATGTGAAAAATAATCGACAGACTACGGCTACAATTAACATTATATTCATTATGGATTTAGTCTTTTCTATTTTTCCATTAATCAATAAATCAGTTGTTCTATAAAAAGGTCAGAAAAATATTGTCTTTTGTTGTAGTTTTTGAGTGTTGTCTCACCACTAGAGGTGTGAATCTTCACTGATCTCCCAATTCGATTACTATTATCATGTCTTCGATACGATGCACCAAATACATTTTTCTATTAAAGCTATATAGGATATTTAATTCATAGCTTCTCAAGCTTCAAAGACCAAACATTCTGCAGTGCTCTAATACTAAATAAACTGGATACATAAAACTATACAGCACTGAGCACATGGCACTTCCTTTATAATCTATCGTTTCAATAAACTATCTGTACACTAACAACGTTCTCAATTCTTCGGTTAACATTTAGGGACCCTCATTATGCTAACGTTGAAGTGTGGTGATATTTGGAGCCTTTTTAGTGGTATTAAATAGCGATTTAATTTGAGTGTCCCTGTGCCCCAAATACTAGCATTGTAAGCTTATCAGCGGTCCGTGCTAGCATGTTTCAAGCTACAAATACATTGCGCTGGAATTGTCCTTTAAATTGTAAACAGAAATAATCGATTATGGACCGGCCGATTATCAATGCAGCATCGTCCATGTCCACGATTCCATGCATCAATTATTTAATTAATTTCAACACATCAACTCACCAGTCCACTTCTGCGTTGTTGTTGTTTTTGCAGGTCACTCTGCCGTCAGCGCTCCAGCAGAGCAGACTGACCGTCAGGAAAATCCTCCACATAACTCCCTAAAACACACAATTACAGCAACAGTTACACCGCCACATTCACTGACCATCAGGAGAATCCTCCACATAACTCCCTAAAACACACAATTACAGCAACAGTTACACCGCCACATTCACTGACCATCAGGAGAATCCTCCACATAACTCCCTAAAACACACAATTACAGCAACAGTTACACCGCCACATTCACTGGGCTTCAAGTTTACATCATCCTGTTTTTTATGATCGCTATTACAAAAAGTTTTAACTCTCTTGAGGACGAGACAAAACCCCTACACAAAAAGCAATATTACAAAATTTAATTTGACATTCATTTACTAAGACTTATATGCAATGAATATTTAACAGTGGTGGGGATTTCATTCTGACCTACCTGAGGTGCAGGATGTCCAAAAACAGACTTTCCGTGGACCGCAGCAGTCTACTTGGTTTTATTTATTAAAAAGGTTAAATGGTTACAATCGATCAAGTGAAAAAGGTGCTACGAGGCTGAAATTCCTGAAATAAAAGCAATCAAAAGAGCAGAAAAAAAAATTCGTAAGAAAAAGCAATTGTGCCGATCTCGGTCTTCAACATGATTTCCAAGACGTCTCTGCTGTGTCCTCAGAATCCTTTTATCCTCCATCTGGGGGGCGGTTTCTAAAATCCTGCAAGTGAAACATCTCCATACATGGGCAAAAAGAACACATGAGCATGACTTGCAAATATATTTTAACTGTCCGTAGATTTAACGTTGCATTGCACTTCTGCAGAACTGTATGCTAAATGTACTATATTCAGTAAGTCCTACAACAACAGGTAAATATAACCCACCGCTTGATTACATCTCACATCTGAGAAATAGTTTTCTTATAATTGGTACACTCTAGGACCACTTTGCAGGTGATAGCCTATGTTATTGTCCCCATAGGGATATTTGCCTTGGACTCAAATGGTGCACAATTAACACTTCAAGTCATATTGTCTTAATCATACAGCTGACATAGTGGTTACAATAATCAACGACCTATAAACAAAGGGACATGTTGCATACTTAGACACAGCCGATCATAATTTACATATATTGCACATCTTTCACAAACATTGGTGAGAGCAACATATTACACAACCCTTTGCCAGTTCAAGCAACATTATTTAAATGTTGTTTGAAAATTTAATATAGACAATTTTAGGTTTGGGTACCGAAATGCGGTGCCAATAGGGAACCGGTTCCGACGTAAACAGTAGTAACGAGACCGAATAAGAATTAAAGTTTCTGTGCCTCATTTCGGTGCCTGACTTTATACTACACCTGACAGCAGGTAACGTTAGCCTACCTTTAGCTAGCAGCTGGATTAATCACGGTTAAAATGCTGACAGCTAACGTTAAACAGTGTAAAGTGTGACTGTATTTCACTGTAGAGGACTCCGACACCAGGACCTAACAGTCTGCTCTGCAGCGCAGCAGCTAACGTTGTCGGAATTAAACAACACAGACGGAGCGTTCACTTAAAACAGGAAGCCTCGTGGTGCATTCACAGTAATTGTAAAATACCCTCTTCCCATCTGGGGTTCAACAGCAATTTACTGGTGAAATAAGTTATTGTTGTAGTTATTACATTATTATTAAATCTTTAATTTTGACCATGGCCTGTTCAGGCACTGTTTAGGCACCGGCACCGTTTTAAAAGTGTCGCTTTAGCACCGGTATTGGAAAAACTATACGATACGATACCCAACCCTAGACACTTTACAGAATTAATGTGGCTAAGCTAAAGGAGGTTGTAGGCTGTGATGAACAGGTGGTGTTTCAGGAGTTTTTTTCAACATGTCCAAGGATGTAACATTTCTGATATCAGCAGGGAGGGTGTTTCAGAGGGATGGGGCTGCAGCACTAAAGGCTCTGTCTCCGAAGGTACAGAGTCTGGTCTGGGGAATGGAGAGCAGGCCAGCGTCTGAGGACCGCAGGTTTCGGGGTGGGGTGTATGGATGGAGGAGGTCAGAGAGGTACTGTGGTGCCAGGGGCATGGAGGGATTTGTAGGTGAGGAGGAGGATTTTATATTTGATGCAGGACTTGATTGGGATCCAGTGAAGGCGGATGAGGGTTGGGGTAATGTGCTCCCAGGTCTTGGTGTGGGTGAGGACCCTGGCGGAAATGTTTTGGAAATACTGGAGCCTGTCTAGGGATTTGCTTGGGACCCCAGACAGGACTCCATTCAAGTAGTCCAAACGGGATGCAATAAAAGCATGTATCAGAATCAGTTTTATTTAGGCCAAGTATACTTACATACACAAGGAATTAGTCTTTGGTAGGTGTTAACTCTTTATACATTCAACAAATAGATATGTAGTGGTAGTAAACATTCACTAGACACATATTAATATAGACACATACTGTACACTAGAGACAACAATATACATATAGGCACATATCAACATAATATACAAAAATACAAATATCCAAATAAGACATCATATCAAGACAAGTACACATGGAGTGGTATATAAGGTGCAAAAAGTAATAGTGCAAAGTAGTGCGTAAGATGCATATTGGAATGGTAAGTATGTAATGTGTAGAGAAGTGGGTGGGTGGCCAAAGATGACCCCATTTATCAAGTGTTCAGAAGAGTGATGGCAGTGGGAGAGAAGCTGTTCTTATGTCTGGTTGTTTTCTGCATAGGGATCTGTAGCGCCTGCCAAAGGGGAGGAGGTTAAAGAGAGTGTGTGCAAGATGTGGGGGGTCTTTGGTAAAGTTCTTTGCCTGCTTCCTGGTACCCCCAGTGTACAAGTCCTGGAGGGAGGGCAGGGGGGCACCAGGAGAATCCTCATGTATGAGGGTTTCTGCCACAGAGTCAGAGAGTGATGGCCGGAGTCTGGAGATGTTTTTAAGGTGAAAAGCGGACTTGTTCGGACTTGACCTTTTCTTTCTAGTGTGTTTATGACACTTTCTAGTTTCTGACCTAGTTTCTGTTTTCTGACACTTTCACCTTCTGCTTTCTAGTTTCTGTTTTCTGACACTTTCACCTTCTGCTTTCTAGTTTCTGTTTTCTGACACTTTCACCTTCTACTTTCTAGTTTCTGTTTTCTGACACTTTCACCTTCTACTTTCTAGTTTCTGTTTTCTGACACTTTCACCTTCTGCTTTCTAGTTTCTGTTTTCTGACACTTTCACCTTCTGCTTTCTAGTTCCTCTTGTTTCACACTTCTACCCTGCTTTCACCTGGTAGTAAGATCCAATCTGAGTGATCGAATCACAAGTGTACAGCTCTGAAACTCATACCTTCTGCCTGCATGCTTAATGCATGTTGGTTTTCTTTAGTGGACCTGGCCAATGCGTCTTTCAGTGTCCCAGTGCATACTGATAGTCAGTTTTGGTTCAAGATTTCAATTCAAGGGAAAATGTTAACTTATTCGTCTTTGCCAAGGTGCAACCCTGCATTTCTCACACGGTACCTCTTTATTGCACGACTTAATGATTTGCAGCCTGGGAAAATGGCAAGGTGAAAGACGCAGTTTCACTATTAAAATCCCTAGATATAGAATGCCATATGGCTAGTGTGTCTCTAAGCTTCAGTTTGTTCAACAGGAAGTAGCATTTCTGGGTCATGTGATCAAGCAACCCGTTCTCACTCCTAACTTGTGAAATACTGATGTTTGGTCAGTGGTACTCAGCGTCCGATAACTGCGCAAAAATCCCCCTTTAGCACCGCACTGTAAAATGACTTGGTATGAAGAGAGACAACAGTAGAGAGACCGCAGTAAAGAGTAGTATGTAGAGAGACAACAGTAGAGAGTAGTATGTAGAGAGACAACAGTAGAGAGTAGTATGTAGAGAGACAGCAGTAGAGAGTAGTATCTAGAGACCGCAGTAGAGATTAGTATGTAGAGAGACAACGGTAGAGAGTAGTATGTAGAGAGACAGCAGTAGAGAGTAGTATGAAGAGAGACAACAGTATAGAGTAGTATGTAGAGAGACAGCAGTAGAGAGTAGTATGAAGAGAGACAGCAGTAGAGAGTAGTATGTAGAGAGACAACAGTAGAGAGTAGTATGAAGAGAGACAACAGCAGAGAGTAGTATGTAGAGAGACAACAGTAGACCGTAGTATGTAGAGAGACAGCAGTAGAGAGTAGTATGTAGAGAGACAGCAGTAGAGAGTAGTTTGTAGAGAGACAACAGTTGAGAGTAGTATGAAGAGAGACAACAGTAGAGAGTAGTATGTAGAGAGTAGTATGTAGAGACACAGCAGTAGAAAGTAGTATGTAGAGAGACAACAGTAGAGAGTAGTATGAAGAGAGACAACAGTAGGGAGTAGTATGTAGAGAGATAGCAGTAGATAATAGTATGAAAAGAGACAACAGTAGATAATAGTATGAAGAGAGACAGCAGTAGAGAGTAGTGTAGAGAGACAGCAGTAGAGAGTAGTATGTAGAGAGACAGCAGTAGAGAGTAGTATGAAGAGAGACAACGGTAGATAGTAGTATAAAGAGATACAACGGTAGAGCGTAGTATGTAGAGAAACAGTAGAGTAGTATGTAGAGAGACAGCAGTAGAGAGTAGTACGTAGAGAGAGAGCAGTAGTATGTAGAGAGACAACAGCAGAGAGTAGTATGTAGAACAGTAGAGAGTAGTATGAAGAGAGACAACGGTAGATACATTAGTATGAAGAGAGACAACAGTAGATAATAGTATGAAGAGAGACCGCAGTAGAGAGTAGTATGAAGAGAGACAACGGTAGAGCGTAGTATGTAGAGAAACACTAGAGAGTAGTATGTAGAGAGACAGCAGTAGAGAGTAGTATGTAGAGAGACAGCAGTAGAGAGTAGAATGAAGAGAGACAACAGTAGAGAGTAGTATGAAGAGAGACAACAGTAGAGAGTAGTATGAAGAGAGACAACAGTAGAGAGTAGTATGAAGAGAGACAGCAGTAGAGAGTAGTATGTAGAGAGACAGCAGTAGAGTAGTATGAAGAGAGACAGCAGTAGAGAGTAGTATGTAGAGAGACAGCAGTAGAGAGTAGTATGAAGAGAGACAGCAGTAGAGAGTAGTATGAAGAGAGACAGCAGTAGAGAGTAGTATGTAGAGAGACAACAGTAGAGAGTAGTATGTAGAGAGACAGCAGTAGAGAGTAGTATGAAGAGAGACAGCAGTAGAGAGTAGTATGAAGAGAGACAGCAGTAGAGAGTAGTATGAAGAGAGACAACAGTAGAGAGTAGTATGTAGAGAGACAGCAGTAGAGTAGTATGAAGAGAGACAGCAGTAGAGAGTAGTATGAAGAGAGACAGCAGTAGAGAGTAGTATGAAGAGAGACAGTAGAGAGTAGTATGTAGAGAGAGACAGCAGTAGAGAGTAGTATGTAGAGAGACAACAGTAGAGAGTAGTATGTAGAGAGAAAGCAATAGAGAGTAGTATGTAGAGAGACAGCAGTAGAGAGTAGTATGTAGAGATACAGCAGTAGAGAGTAGTATGTAGAGAGACAACAGTAGAGAGTAGTATGTAGAGAGACAACAGTAGAGAGTAGTATGTAGAGAGACAACAGTAGAGAGTAGTATGTAGAGAGACAACAGTAGAGAGTAGTATGAAGAGAGACAGCAGTAGAGAGTAGTATGAAGAGAGACAGCAGTAGAGAGTAGTATGAAGAGAGACAGCAGTAGAGAGTAGTATGTAGAGAGAAAGCAATAGAGAGTAGTATGTAGAGAGACAGCAGTCGAGAGTAGTATGTAGAGAGACAGCAGTAGAGAGTAGTATGTAGAGAGACAACAGTAGAGAGTAGTATGTAGAGAGACAGCAGTAGAGAGTAGTATGTAGAGAGACAGCAGTAGAGTAGTATGAAGAGAGACAGCAGTAGAGAGTAGTATGTAGAGAGACAGCAGTAGAGAGTAGTATGAAGAGAGACCGCAGTAGAGAGTAGTATGTAGAGAGACAGCAGTAGAGAGTAGTATGAAGAGAGACAGCAGTAGAGAGTAGTATGTAGAGAGACAGCAGTAGAGAGTAGTATGTAGAGAGACAGCAGTAGAGAGTAGTGTGTAGAGAGACAGCAGTAGAGAGTAGTATGTAGAGAGATATCAGTAGAGAGTAGTATGTAGAGAGTAGTATGTAGAGATAACAGTAGAGAGTAGTATGTAGAGAGATATCAGTAGAGAGTAGTATGTAGAGAGACAGCAGTAGAGAGTAGTATGTAGAGAAACAACGGTAGACAATAGTATGAAGAGAGACAACAGTAGAGAGTAGTATGAAAGACTTTGATCTGCATAAAATCTGCAGTTGGGGTGGTGGATGGGTCAATCAACACAGGAGACTGTGGTTCGTGTCCCGTTCTTGTCCCGCGTGTCAGTTAAACGTACGTCCCGACCCAGAGCATCAAAAAGTGATGCCAAGCATCCCGACCAAGCGCTTCTAAATATGACGCTAACGAAGACTTTTTGCGTCAATAACAAACGCCAAAGGCCCCTGACCAAGCATCACTTTCTGACCCAACGGGAGTCAGAATGGGTTGGATCACAGTTGATGGCAAATCCATCTCAGCCAAACACACAGAGGCACACAGAAGCTATCCAGAACATTCCCAAACCTATCACCAAGGAACAAGTCTTGTCCTTTTTGGGAATGTGCTCCTATTGCTGTCATACATAGTAAAAAACATGCAATCACATGACGATGTTGTATGGACCTCTGAAGCCACACAAGCCTTTAATGGCCTTAAATTAGCACTCCAGATGACACTGACTCTGGGTCTACCCAACTCATTCTCACGGCAGTTCATGAAGTGGTCACAAAATTAAATATATTGATGATTTGTATACACGGACACAATTTTCCAGTTTTTTATTTATTTTTGTAAGTAAAGTGTCATTTAAAATGCATAGGGGTATTTCTCATAAGTAGAAGTTGGCACAGCTGGTTATATCATATCATAATCATATAGCTGACATAGTGGTTACAATAAACGACAACATATTAACAAAGGGACATGTAGTGTACTAAGACACAGCCGATCATAATTTACATATTGCACATCTTTCACTAACAGTGATAAGATCAACCTATTACACAACCCTTTGCGTCAGATCATGAAGATATTGCACAACCTCTGCAGCCTCAAGCAACATTATTTAAAGTTTAAAGTTAGGTAGGTCCACATTAGGCCTAGTTTAAATAAAGGTTAAGTTTACATTTGGGTACATATATCTTCTGCCAGAGGGTAAGAGCTCATACTTATATAGATCAGACAATATTCTCTGTGCTTGCATGGAGAGACTGGTTTCCATTTCTCTCCATAACCTTCATGGCAGTCTTTACCTGACAAGCAGGCTTTGAATGAAATGTTTTGAGATATTTCCATACCTTATGGCATCCCATACCTGACCATGCTCTGTAATAGGGGTTGATGGGGCCAGTGCCGATATGATTATTAGTAGTTAATGAAACCGATAACTGATATTTGGAACCAATATGCAAACCTTTCTGACCTCTTCTGGTCTTCTTTTAGTAAAGAAAATAACATTTTAGAATGTTTCAAACTCCAACACAAGTCTGTTTTAATGCTTTAAGAAATTATTTAATAAAACTTAAGAAGTATTCATAAAAACATAAGGAGCGTTTCCCCAACCATTATAATTTTTAGACTCTGTCCTGCAACAACAGAGCAGTCGCTTCATCTCTCGCTTTGTCTCTCGCTTCATCTATTTTCTTTCTCTTGTTTTCTGTGAAATTAAGCTCAGGTTTGGTCAGAAATGTTGGTTTCCCTCGCTGTCGCCACCAAAATCTTTGAATATTCCCTGTTGAAAAGCAGCGATGCTTCTAACCCTAACCCTTTAATTAGAACTGTCAGGTTGGCTTTGTTTTCATCCTTTTTAATGAAGCTACTCCAGTTAGCATGTAGCTTTACATCCCTGCTACTCACTATAGTGCCAACCTTTCCCAGAGCACCGCCTTGTTTCTACAGTAGCCCAGAAGGGACAAACTGAACACTGGCTTAGAGAGGCCTTTTGAGTTTTTATATTTATTTTTAAAGATTATTTTTTGTGGCATTTTTCAGCCTTTATTTCGATAGGACAGCAGAAGACATGAAGGGGGGAGAGAGGGGGGAATGACATGCAGTAAAGGGCCGCAGGTCTGAGTCGAACCCGGGCTCTCTGCCTCGAGGAGTAGACCTCTATATATGGGCCCCCGCTCTACCAACTGAGCTAACCCGGCGCCCGGGCCTTCTGAGTTTTGAGAGGATGGGTATTCAGTTGGTTGCAATCTGCAACCTGACCACTAGATGGCACTACATCTTACATACTGGACCTCTAAAAGAATTTGGCAGTATTGTTTGTATTCTTATATTTAGTCTATGTATTCTTGCGTACGTTTGTATGATTGTTGTCTTTTCCTGTTGCACATTTTTTTTATGTATGTAAGTACACAAAGAACTATGGCAAATTAACGAATCTAAATCTAAAGTAGACAAGATAAAATTAACCAAAAATACATTTTCTTATGGCTTGCACTCATGTAAAGGGGTTTAATTGAAATACTGGATAGGTGGTCTGCTTTCACCCAGAGATATTATCTTCAGATCACTGGAAGAGTTGATCCTTCAGGACCCTGACAACAAACTGTGTTTACAGTAGAGCTGCAATGATTAACAAACTATTAAATTAATTTCTAACTTTTAGATCACGTGTGTCAGGTCCGGCCACTCGCATATTTCTATCCGGCCTGCATATCAATTTAGGTTCACAATCAATTTCGCTTTTTTCTACGTTTCTGCTACTTTTTCAGTTTTTTTTGTTCTTTCCCTCCTTTTTTGGAGGCTTTTTCTGACTTTTTTTTTTGTTGATGTTTTTGTCGCTTTTTCTACCTTTTTCTATGATCAATAAGGAACTTTTGTCTGACTTTTTAGGACTTTATGTCGACCAAACTGCAAGTGAGAAGACTTTATAAGACTTACAATAATACGGTCAAAGATATTTGACTTTTCTCTTAAATTAAAGCATGTCTATGAACTTCACATCTCATTCTCCAGTGTGGCCTTAAGTGAAGATGAGTTTGACACCCCTGATTTAGATAATTGAATAATCAGTTTGAGTCATTGTCAGCTTGTTAAATGTGAATATATTCTAGAGTCTTCTCTCCTCTGGGACAGGAAACTGAATATCTTTGTGTTGGGGACAAAACAAGACACTTGAGGACATCATGTTGGGTTTTTAGGAAACACTGATCCACATTTTTCACCATTTTCTCTATGAAAGTTAAATCCTGTCAGGTTTTAAAATACTAGAAATAGTTTCCAGGAAGAATCCTTCAACATGTGTTTTGTGTCATACTGTCAGTATAATCAGACATCAGTCCTCTCCTCTTCAGTCAGGTATTGCTGGCTCCATCTAGTGGCCACTTCAGGGTTTAACAGCAGATAATCACATATTCTTTATTATCCATAACTCTCTGTCGGACCACCTGCTGAATAAAGAGAAACATTTTCTGTAACTAATAAACAGATGTTTATTAATTCAGCAAAAACATCAGTCGATTCAAAGAAAACAGCTGATGAGATTTTATTGGCGATAATTCATCAAAGACTCAAAGACATCTGCATCAGCCAGGATTTCATGTGGAACAGACTCATTTCCTGCACAATTAATCACATTTTAATCACGATCATGATTTTTTGGCTTCCCACGATCAAATTTGCGTGATCGAGCGATATTTAAAATGCGTCATTTTGTTCGTAGAACGCTCCTTATCAAAGTTTTTTAGCTTTTTTGCAGAGCCAGTCTAGCGCTCCGTAAACCACTGTCTGATCACGTGCCTCCATGAGCCAATCAGAGTTGTTCCCTGTTGTTCCGCGCAGCTTAGTTTAGACGTAGACAGTCACAGAGGACAGAGTAACGGGAGGACAATTCCACAACAGATAGCAGTCGGTCATAAAGCTATAAACTATCTTAACAAAGAAAACAAAAACATGTGTAACGTAGCAGAAGGCGAGGCCGAGGGGCTTGTCCCGAGAATCAGATCGTCATTGTGTGGAAGCATTTTGGGTTCAAGGCAAGTGACACAAAACAAGAACAGCTCGTATGCAAAGAGTGCCGCAAAGTTGTGTTGGCGCCACAAAGCAACACAACATAAATAGACACGGAAATGTATCTTACAATAGAAGCTCCACCAATAACAAGACAACATCCTAAAGACAACAAGCTAAAAACATACAGGCATAAAAAAATAACATAAATAGATCATTAATATGGGTGGTCTTGAATAGCCATAAATATATAGATGAAAGTGGGGGGGGAACTATCACTTCTTTGCCCTCCTGTGTTGATTCAGCTGAGATATTGACAGAGGAACAAATGAGTATTTATATATTTGTTCTTTCTGCAGTCTGGGACCCTGTAGCGCCTCCTATAGCCCATGTTTACAGGGTTTCTCCTGCATAGAGAAAGTCGTGGTGCCCCTCAAAGAGGTTTGAAGCCAGCGCCAAAGGAAAATCACCAGCGCTAAAGAATCTAACTTTCAGCAACCAGCCTCCCTCTCATCCACAGCTGCTGTATTTTACACAAGCGTCTGCCTGCCGCTGATAGCTAAGCTGCATGGTTTTGACTGGACCTGAACACTCTGCTGTGAAGCTAGTGCTAACGGGGCCTCAGTTTTACCGGTCAGAGTCAGGCTATACCGGACTCTCCCGGGGGCCGGCGGCTCAGCCAAGGAGCCACTCTTATTCTGTCTGTCTGTCTTATTTACAACAACATAAACAACATCTGTCTGTCTTATTCTGTCTGCCTGTCTTACTGTCTGTCTGCAACATTATTATATTGTAGGGCGGAAGAGGAAGTACTCAGATCCTTCACTGCAGTAAAACTACTACTACTATTACCAGTAAGTATACTATAATATTGGAAATACTATTCTCTGTCTGTCTTATATAAACCAGCTGTTAACATCACCAGGAGGAATACTAACATTATTATTATTATATTATTGTAGGGCGGAGGAGGAAGTTCTCGTAACCTTTACTGCAGTAAAACTACTACTACTACTACCAGTAAGTATACTATAATATTGAAAATACTACCCTACATGTAAGAGTCCTGCATTCTTACACTACAGTTGAATATGGGAAATATGTTAACTACCAGACCTCAGCAGACGAGCCATAATCTTATTAAATATGTAACAGATGAAGTAATTATCCGTGCAAAATGTTTCAGCCTCTCGTATGTGAAGGCTTCCTTCTTCCTGCTCTTTTCTCTTTCATATCAAAATGTTTTTTGCATAATTAGAGCCCTCTTACCCAAAGAAATGTGGTGTGCCTGATATCCGTTGCGTGGGCTGTAGTGTGGCGGTCCCGGATTAATTTACTGTCCTACCTGGAGAATGAAGTCACACACCAGAGCTGTCCTTGGGTTCTTAAATGATTTTATTTAGCAACAGTAATACAGCCAATAATGACACAATATAGCAAGAGGGGAGGGAGGGTCAGAGCTGGTTTCTTATGTCTTTTACAGGCCTTTATTTTAGGGCTGTGCAATTAATTGAATTTCGGTTTCAATTTCGATTTTGGCTCCCAACGATCACCAAAATAGTATAATCGAGAAAAAACGATTATTTTGCCATGTTCTGTTTTGCAAGAACACTCTTATTTTGTCTTGTGTTCTGAATGACACGTGCATGCGCCCCTCCGCCCCTCCGCCCCTACCGAAGCCAGTCAGGGAGGCAAGTCGTGGTCATATCATCCCCTGGAATTTAAAAGCTCAGCGCGAGTAAAGATGGCAGCAGCGTTTGGTGAGCAAAAAAGGCACAACCAATTCAGTTGTCTGGGAACAGCTAACGTTAGCTAACCCTGCCCCCCCGCTGTATAGGCATACTGCTCAAAACAACATGAAAAAACATAGTAATGTTCCCTCAGCATTTAGTTGTTAAACTGTATGTAAATGAGCAGGGACGTTAAATCACCTGTTTCACGTAACGTTACTCTAAGGTACCGTCTATGTGCTGGATTTTTCCTGAGGTTAGCTAGAAAATAAGCCCACTGACGGCGACATTATTGTTGATATTTTGGCCCAATGTTTCGTAATGCCAGTGGTAATAGTGAGTGAACATGTGATGTGAGATGCACATTGTGTTATGTCTGTGGAACTGTTCATTAGCTGTGTAACGTTATGTGTGATTTCTGTAAAGCTGAACCGACTCACAGTAGTAAAACTGATTTTATTCTGATCCAAAGACTCTTTCTGTGAGATAAAGGACACTAACAGATTATACCCTGGACACTATCCATTATATCCAAATGTTAATGAGTAATCGTGTTAAATAATCGTGATTTCAATATTGACCAAAATAATCGGGATTATTATTTTTTCCATAATCGAGCAGCCCTATATTTCTAGACTTAATCAATTAAAGGGTTCTCAATTTGGTCGTGTGACTTTTACAGTTTTAGTCACTCAGAATTTGCGTTTTGAAGTATCTAAACTAAATGTATGACTTGGTTTACGTTGACTGTTTGTAAGACCCGGTCTCTGTTGAACTCTTCCAGAACCAAGCCTCCGTTGCGTGTTGGACTTTTAAGGCAGAAAGCTGTTTTCCCAACTGGCACCGAGTCCTAGTTCACAGGCACCGAGTCCTAGTTCACAGGCACCGAGTCCTAGTTCACAGGCACCGAGTCCTAGCTCACAGGTACCGAGTCCTAGTTCACAGGCACCGAGTCCTAGTTCACAGGCACCGAGTCCTAGATCACAGGCACCGAGTCCTAGTTCACAGGCACCGAGTCCTAGTTCACAGGCACCGAGTCCTAGCTCACAGGCACCGAGTCCTAGTTCACAGGCACCGAGTCCTAGTTCACAGGCACCGAGTCCTAGTTCACAGGCACCGAGTCCTAGTTCACAGGCACCGAGTCCTAGTTCACAGGCACCGAGTCCTAGTTCACAGGCACCGAGTCCTAGTTCACAGCCAACTGTTCACCAATTCCTCGCAAAGCGCAATAGCACTTTTACAACTTTATAAAAGATTAAGTTGGAATTACCTCATTCAAACTTCTTTTAAGGGAATTGTAGAGCCATTGTATAATGGATAATGGAGTACAAATCAAGGCCTCCCCCTCTCTCTCTCTTGCTATTACACATGTTCATACATCATAAAGTAAGCAAAAAGGAATCTAAACAGAAGACAATCACACTTGTTGCACTCTTGGTTATCATCAGGACCAGACAGAATCTGCAGATGCAGAATTTTGCAGATTTAGATAATTTTTAAACACAGAATGTTAACATATCTTCATCACGAGCAGAAACAGTCCGCTAAATTCCTGCAGATTTTCTTCTACAGATTGTGTTTGTGCCTGGTTATGATGTACCTTGTGTTCTAAAGGTATGACTGGTGTTTACCAGCTGTTACTAGAGACAGTTCAAAGGTCAGAGAACCGACCACATGGCCTGTTAGTTTAACACAAGCTTCAGATACATATGAACAGAGACAGGCTGACTATAGTATTGTCTCTCAGTACATGGTGCATGGAGAATGGGAGCAATGTTCTACACTTTTTAAAATATATAGAAGAATCACAAAGTGATAAAATACTTCATAAATGTAACACTTTAAGAGTGTATTATACTAATGCGATTAAAGATATAAAAAACTGCAAGAAAATTAAAAAACGTAAAACACTTTAAGCAGGGCTTGACATTAACTTTTTGAGGCACTTGTCCTTCAGACAAGTACATTTACGTTTCACTTGTCCATGCATAAAAGTCACTTGTCCGGGTAAAGATTCATCATTTTATAAAATAAATTGTGTTTTGCTAATGCAGAATTTGAACAAACCATTGAAAGCATCCAAACTCTATCAACATTAATACAATTCTGTTGAAACAGTAGAAACAAATGTGTCCCAACAATAGATTTCCCCTTCAACAAGAAAAAAGGATCTCCAGACTCATAATACATATATACAATATGTTGCACGCCGGTGCGCAGAAGTTAATATATTGAGATTCTAAGTCAATACTTGACATTTTCTCATTACTTTGAGATTCTTAGTTACTAAATCAATATTTTGACCAGAGGTAGTGGTGACTTGAACTTCTACTATATCTAAAATAATTTTGTAGACATAACAATGGATTTTGCCACTAATTGTTGGTGTTAACTTTTTTTATACAATTTCACAAATTTCTACCCGGCAGAGGCTGATTTACCGAAAGGATCCTTTTAAAAAGGTGTAGCTACTTTACAGTTGGTTATTACCTGATATTTAATCTGCATATTTTTATTATTTTTTTTCAAAAAGGCGCAAAAAAAACATTATAGAACGGCTTGTTTATTGCTAAGGCAAAATTAAATGATTTATTAAAAAATGTAACAACAATAACTTATAACAATAACTTATTTCACCAGTAAGTTCCTGTTAAACGACAGAAACAACCACTGGATAGGAAAAGGGTATTTTACAACAACTTTGAATGCAGCACTACGCTGGCGGGGCGAATTTCAAGTGAACGCAACATCTGTGTTTTTCCGACAACAGCAGCGGCACACTGTCATATGTTCCTCTCCAGAAGCGCAGGCATTTCAGTGGCACCACGGTGCAATTCGGTTAGCACCGGGTCTCTCCTTTTCTGTCAATGATGTGGCGAGGAGGTAACGTTAAGGCAGAGTTAGCAAGCTAACGTTAGCTAACTAACACCGGCAGGTTCACCGTGCTTTCATGCTGCATTGCTTACAGAGAACGAGCTGAACAGCGGGCTGGGTCTAACGTTAGCGGGCTGGGTCTAACGTTAGCGGGCTGGGTCTAACGTTAGCGGGCTGGGTCTAACGTTAGCGGGCTGGGTCTAACGTTAGCCGGCTGGGTCTAACGTTAGCGGGCTGGGTCTAACGTTAGCCGGCTGGGTCTAACGTTAGCGGGCTGGGTCTAACGTTAGCCGGCTGGGTCTAACGTTAGCGGGCTGGGTCTAACGTTAGCGGGCTGGGTCTAACGTTAGCCGGCTGGGTCTAACGTTAGCCGGCTGGGTCTAACGTTAGCGGTCCGCTGACCGGGATTGCGGGGAAAGAAATTATCGTTTCAAATCGGTAACATAGACGTAATGAGTGGCACATGACGTGAACTAACATGGCATTTTAGTTTGTTTGAGTTTTAACTTGTCCAGTGGGACAAGTAAATTTCTCTTCCACTTGCAATACAAAAAATCCACTTGTCCCGGACAAGCCTTAATGTCGAGCCGTGCTTAAGAGTGTAATAACCCAAATGAAGATTGGTTAATTATTCAGGATGATGTAATCATTCAGTTATTTATATTTCTGTCCACCCTCGTTTGTATTTAACTCTGGATTCAAAAATATATGTCAATTAATAATAATTTGAAAGTGAAAAACCGAAGCACACTCAAAACAGGACTTGTAGACGGCAAGGAGAGGCGTATTTATCCTATCGATCATTGATCCGAGTCATCGTCACAGTCAGGGTCCGAGTCCGAGGCCGCTTGTGAAGAGCCAGGTTTAGTTTGCTAAGAGGCAGAGACTTTTGAAGTGCTAGAGAGCCACCAGTAGCAGTAAGACTTGGGCAATCCTCAGTTTAATCAATAACACCTTTTTTAAATAGTTCACTTGCCTGTTGATGTATAAAGCACAGTGTGCCCCCCGGCCTTTGGTATTGGTTGAGTTCTGAGTTTACATCAGCGATACAGATCCAATCATTAGTCTTAGCTTCAGCTACACACCACTTGGAATGATCTTTTGTAGTCGCATCCCAAAGTCTCCCTGGTTCTTCATCTGGTAAATATGTTTTTAGTTTTGTTAATGGTGACAATTGTTAAAGCTACATTGTGTAAGAATTTCTCCCATCTAGCGGACCTTGTACAGTATATGACAACCAACTGAATATTACTTTCTAGCCCCTCCCACTCCGAGCACGTTTTAACTCCTACATGGCTGAACCTGAAATGATCTCTTAGTATCTCCGTCGTTTACACGCAGCTATTCCAGCCGCTCCAATATTAACTTTGGTCTTGTTGCTTTGCCTGTCACGTTGTCATTTTAATTCTCTTTTTAACTTCCCTGGCGAGTAATCTCCCCCTGGTATTCGTCGTGGTGCCACTGAGTGTAAGAGGGCGTAAGGCGGAGGTATGTCCCTCTTTGGCTAATGTATTTTAAAGATGGAGGCGCAACATGGCGGCTGTCATTCGAGCGACTGAACGATTCTGAATGTCAGATTCTACACTTACGAGAATACTTTGATTAGTTGCTGGAAGTAATTACACATGAATGAGTACATATTTGTGAAAGAACAAAGTGGTTTTGCTAAGAATCAACTCAAAAAATTACACAATGGAGCTCTAACAATTAGAATTTGTTAAATCATTTATATTTCTGTCCACCCATGTTTGTTTTAAACTATGGATTCAGAAATATCAATTTGTAATAATTTGACCCAAACACCAAAAAAATGGACTTGAAAGTTGAAGCTTATTCATCCTATAAATCATCATCAGGGTCACAGTCAGGGTCACGGGGACGCTTACGGGAGCAAGGGTCAGTATCATCAATTAGACCTTTAAATAGATTACTGGCCTCTTTGAGTTTAAAGCACAGTCCACCCCCCGGCCTTCTGTATTGGGTGATTGCTCTGTTTACATCAGCGATACAGATCAAATGATTATTATTATTTTCAGCTACACACCACTTGGAATGATCGTTACTAGCCTTCCACTTAACCTCCCCGTTACCCAGATCAACTTTTACAGATGGAATATTGAACACATTACGTTGTCCGCAGTAGGAATATTCACGTTTACGCTGGCAGCCCCAGGTCTGGACTTTCACACCAGTCTGGTATTCCTCTGCAATAGCGAGGTAAAGATCTCCTTCTGCAAGAACAACAACACATGAGTCATGTTACAGACACTGTTCACATCCTGACAGCTCAATGCTGTTATTGATATTATACAGAAGAATATAAAGAAAGAACAAATAAAATGACTGAGAAGAATAACATTTTCTTACCAAATCTTTTTGGGTCGGTGTCCTTTATACTGTCTACAGAAAAACAACAAAACAACAGGAGAATAGTCAGTGTGTGTAATCGTCTTTACATCTGAGGCAGGTTTTCCTGACGTTATTTAGACTAAACACCTTTCTAATGTTATATGAACACACAAAGTCTCTTTAATAAGAACATTTGGGAGCTTTCCTTTCTGAAGACTATTGAAGCATGAAGTCAGTGATCTTCAGCAGTTACACACATTTAAATTTTGACTTTTATTTAACCAGTTCTAACAAGTCCCAGGCTTTAATGAATCATTAAGATAAACAGACTGATGTTAAACTACAGTACAAACTTCTTTCAACCAGTTCACATAACATCTGATTCCCACAGTAAAAATGTCTCTTTTTTTTGTAACTTTGTCTTTACTAAGTTAGGTAATGTGACTCAAAGCATCATGAAGATATCTTACTTTCAATGTTGTGTTTAGCAAAGCTACGAAACACTCCTCCTGCTGCTGATCTCAGGTCCTGCATTCCCTCTCCCGGTGGATTTTTCTTCTCTGTAACATCTATAAGCTCTTTATGGAAGTCAGCTGGAATTTGATGATCAAATGGGAAAGCTGCGATGTCCAGCAGGTGTCCACCTTCAAATAGTACAACAAGACAACATTAAAATTATATTGAAATCAACCACTAAGACCATAAATATGAATATTTAATTGAGAACATTACCAATCTTTTTGAATTCGTTGTACTTGAATGTTACACAGATAAACGTCTGAGCTTTTGCTGCTCCGTTGGATGGCCAGAAATTATTATCTCTTTTGAAAGGGAACTGTGGTGTGCTGTGTAAGAGCCAGACTCCTGTCTTGACTTTTTCCATCATCACAACTCCTGAAACATCAACAGATAGACAGAGAACTATTGGCTGATGATTGTTTAAAGTCCTAATATGTGATTTCCTGACTGTGTTTTAATATTTTAAATGAACAGATAAAAGACTGAGTTCTGTTGCTTGAGCTCAGAGACAGATGTTGTTTGGCTACAGATGTATTCACACTGATCAGCCTCTGTCCTCTGGGATGAAAACCTGATGGAGGTTCAGAGAGATGTTTCCTGTGATGCTTTCTCTACTCACCTTTACTGTGACCAAACTTCTGCGGAACTGTTTTTCCTGGAGGTTGGTCGCTGTAGGTGATGAATCCAAAGTCTTTTTGCTATAAATGATGCAGAACGAAGAGAAGAAACATTATGATGTTTTAATTATTGGGATTTACGCTACCAATCTAAAGAGAGAACAGCAAGGTACCAAATCTACAGCTGCAGATTCATTGTTCAATTACTTATTTACTCATCTGTGGTGTTTCAACAGAGCACATTGAGATCTTTTTGATGAAAGATAGTTGGTGCTTTATAATCAGAGACAGACCATAATATCTATCGATCAGTTTGAGTCATGGTTTCATTTTTATCAAAATAGAAACAGAGCTGCAGTTTAAACATGATTCTCACCATTGATGTGGTTGGTTTGAAAATGGGCCGCAGGGTGTTTGCCAGGACACCGTTAGGATTGTCGATGAGCTTATTGTGACTTTTAGAGGTCTCCGTCTTCCCATTTGAATCAGTGTAAAGATATTCCAAACCCGTAGTTCCGATGTTATTCAGTTTGGGTGCCTTGTAGATTATGTACCTGATGATGAGTAGAGAAGAGAAACATCAATGTGCAGAGAGGACAGAGACTCATCAGCAGTAAACATCTAATTCAGTGTGCCGATGTGATGCAATAGCAGCCGTCGGCACACTATTGTGATGATAATATTTTAGCCGTTTGGACCCATGGTTTTTGAATTACAGAACAAACTTAAGAGGTATAATCATCATTAAATGGACATGTTTGACCCATGGAATATACTGTCTTCCAGAGGGTGAAGCTACAGTGTGATTCTGTGAAATCTTTCCAAACTATTAGCTCTCTCCCCTACAGTTTTCACTCTTCATACATCACGGTTTGTCAAAATGTGGGAAATTTGTGCCGATCGAAAACATGTAACTATGGAATCCATCGGACTTAAACTTTTGGCTCTGTTCATACCAACTGCCGATTACAGAACAAACTTAAGAGGTATAATTATTAGAAATGCACCGATTGACCGGCCGGTGACCGGAATTGGCCGATTTTTCACGTCATCGGCCATGACCAGCGACCTGCCGGTCAGTCTGACACATGGCGATTTTATGCCGGTCAAATTCTCCTCTGGCGCTGCATGGTTTACATCGCGTAACATCAGCACCACACGTGCACGTGCAGGGTTTTCCTATATATGCATGTAGCAGCGGCGCATCTCAACTCACTGCCGCTCAATCAGCTGTTTATGAAAATGTCATGAAGTTGTAATTATACACGGCTCTGCTCTACTGCTCTCAGGCGAATGGTCAGCTACTCTCTCTCCCCTCTGAGGCTGAGAAACTGGAACATGAAACGGCACTCACTTATTTTATTGCCATTACCTGTTTTCATACAGAAGTTTAGTTTGCTAAATATATCACATTTCTTTAGTGTGATATTGGATGTGAAAAGAAGCAAATGGTTCTAACATTGCACTTTAGATGTGTGTGAATTTCCCACACCAGGATTAATTTATATAGTTCTATTTTATAGCAGTCGATTATCTGTTCAAAAAAAATGTCTGTGTTCTGTGCAAAATGAAACATTTTCTATTAAAGAAAAGATGGAAAATAAATATTTTACCAGAGCATAAAAACCAGATCTCCCACACCAAAGGCATGTGTCATACCCACTGCGCCATCACCACCGTGTGATTGTGTAAAGGTGTTCATGAAATAGATAACCAACCTTTCATGAACTTGTGAATTTCGCCAGCTGTCTTCTCTCCTTATGGAGACAGATACTGTGTGCACGGTGGGAGGAGCTGTGTGTGTGTGTGTGTGTGTGTGTGTGTGTGTGTGTGTGTGTGTGTGTGTGTGTGTGTGTGTGTGGCCTATGTGAGCGAGACGCAAGTGACAGAGAGACGGAGGAGAGCAGGGAGAGGAAATGCAGGTGAACGTGTTTTAAATAGCGTTTAAAAAAATTATTTTTATAGAGAAACGCAATGTGCGGCGGCCGGTGTTGATAGTGAGGCGCACCACCACACGTTAGTCTATGTGTGGGAAACACTGCCCTAACTAAACGTTGCTCATACAGTTAGCTCTTCTCTGGTGTTGTAACTTGTCTTGTGTAACACACTGTAGCATTGGTGCAGTACTGTCTGTCTAAAGATTGTAAAACCTCTTGAGGCCAGTTTTTAATCTGTGAATTTACGCTGCAACTAACGAGTCAATTAATGTTTGGATTATTCTCAGGATGAATGGATGAGTTGTTTGGTCTCTAAAATGTGGATCAGTGTTTCCCGAAAAGCCCAAGAGGATGTCCCCAAATGTCTTGTTTTGTCCACAACTCAAAGATCTTCAGTGTCCTGTCCCAGAGGAGAGAAGACACTAGAACAATATTCACATTTAACAAGCTGACATCACACAAGTTTACTTGTTTTATCATAACAATGAACTGATTAATGGACTATCAGAATAGTTGGCCATAATATATAATAGTTGAGGACTAATCCATTCATCTCTGCAGCTGTGGACCAAACTGGATCTGTCAGCTTCTGTAATGTGAAGATTTTTTTCTCCAACATGATGTTTAATTAATTTTCTTTGAGGTTTGAACTGTTGCTCAGACAAAACAAGAGATCTGAAGTCATCACTTTGCATCGTGGGGGAAGTCGTTTTTCACTATTTTCTGATCATTTTTAGACTAAGTGATTAACTGTGAAAATAATCGACAGACTACGGCTGCAATTAAGATTATATTCATTATGGATTTAGTCTTTTCCATTTTTCCATAAATCTACAAATCAGTTATATTAGACTATAAAAAGTTCAGAAAAACGTGAAAAAGTATCATCAATCGTTGTAGTTTTTGAGTGTTGTCTCACCAGTCCACTTCTCCGTTGTTGTTGTCTCTGCATTTCACTTGTCCATCAGCGCTCCAGCAGAGCAGACTGACCATCAGGAGAATCCTCCACATAACTCCCTAAAACACACAATTACAGCAACAGTTACACCACCACATTCACTGACCATCAGGAGAATCCTCCACATAACTCCCTAAAACACACAATTACAGCAACAGTTACACCGCCACATTCACTGACCATCAGGAGAATCCTCCACATAACTCCCTAAAACACACAATTACAGCAACAGTTACACCACCACATTCACTGACCATCAGGAGAATCCTCCACATAACTCCCTAAAACACACAATTACAGCAACAGTTACACCGCCACATTCACTGGGCTTCAAGTTCACATCAACCGGTTTTATGATCACTATTACAAAAGGTTTTAAAGTAATGAATAGCAAGTGGTTGTGCAAAAGTGCCAAATTATCTCTTCACACGTTGCTCTGGGAGAGATTTGGGCGTCTGCTGCACAGAAAGCTAAGTTATATGCAAATATGTTAAAAAGGTAAATTTAAGAAGATGTGTGAAAATGCCCTCAGACCTCAGAGGGTTAATGCAGTGAATAGGTAACCGAGGTGGGGATTTCATTCTGCCTTACCTGAGTGTTGATGGAGAGACCTCAGGAGCAAAGATGCAGGATGTCCAAAAACCGCAGCGGTCTTATTTGGTTTTATTTATTGAAAAAGGTTAAATGGTTAAAGTGAAAAAGCTGCTACGAGGCTGAAATACTGAAATAAAAGCAATCAAAAGAGCAGAAAAGAACTTCTTTCTAAAAAAAGAGGAACCGTGTTGATCTCGGTCTTCAACACGATGTCCAAGACGTCTCTGAAAGACGACTCTGCCGCATCCTCAGCATCCTTTTATCCTCCATCTGGGGGGTGGTTTCTAAAAACCTGCAAGTGAAACATCTCCATACATGGTCAAAAAGAACACAGGAGCATGACTTGCAAATATCTCTTAACTGTCAGTAGATTTAACGTTGCATTGCACTTCAGCAGAACTCCATGCTAAATGTACTTATATTCAGTAAGTCCTACAACAACCGGCAAATATAACCCACCGCTTGATTACATCTCACATCTGAGAAATAGTTTTCTTATAATTGGTACACTCTAGGAAATAGTTTTTGTTGTTAAAAGGCAGAACACTTATGTTAAATTAAGTTTGCAAATTTAAGCTCAAACAGATAACGTGATTATTTTTACATTTGGTGGAGACCACTTTGCAGCCGATAGCATACGTTATTGTCCCCATAGGGATATTTGCCTTGGACTCAAATGGTGCACAATTAACACTTGACATGTTGTCTTAATCATACAGCTGACATAGTGGTTACAATAATCAACATATTAGCATAGGGACATGTAGTGTACTAAGACACAGCCTGATCATAGTCACCTCCTGGGCACTGCCAGGTGCTCTTGAGCAAGGCACCGTACCCCCCAACCGCTCAGGGTGCTGGTCCAGCACTGGCAGCCCACTCACTCGGACATCTCTCCATTTGTGCATGAATAGGTCCTGAGCATGTGTGTATTTCAGGCCTGTGTGTAGTGATTTCAACAAAGTGTAAATTGTAATTTCCCCACTGGGGATCAATAAACAGTATAAATAAATTAATAATTTACATATATTGCACAACAGTGATAATAGCAACCTATTACGCAACCCTTTACATCAGATTATAAAGATATTGCACATCTTTCACGAAGAGTGATAAAAGCAACCTATTACACAACCCTTTGCATCAGATTTGAAAGATATTGCATATCCCCTGCAGCCATATTGTTCATTTCTCAGTTCTATTTGGTCCCTGCTTTTCAAAGCAGTCTTTAATGTCCTGTTACGTGTGTTTGTTGGGGGATTTGTTACAATTCTAAGTGTTAAATTAATAATAATTTCAGCTTCAGCTTTGTAGTTCCTCTGTTCTGACATTTTTACCTTCTGCTTTCTAGTTCCTCTTTCACATCACACGTATTGCACATCTTTCACCAACTGTGATAAGATCAACCTATTACACAACCCTTTGCATCAGATCATAATGATATTGTACAACCCCTGCAGGCTCAAGCAACATTATTTAAAGTTTAAAGTTAGGTAGGTCCACATTAGGCCTAGTTTAAATAAAGGTGAAGTTTACATTGGGGTACATATATCTTCTGCCAGAGGGTAAGAGCTCATACTTATATAGATCAGACAATATTCTCTGTGCTTGCATGGAGAGACTGGTTTCCATTTCTCTCCATAACCTTCATGGCAGTCTTTACCTGACAAGCAGGCTTTGAATGAAATGTTTTGAGATATTTCCATACCTTATGGCATCCCATACCTGACCATGCTCTGTAATAGGGGTTGACCGGGCCAGTGCCGATATGATTATTAGTAGTTAATGAAACCGACAACTAATATTTGGAACTGATATGCATTAATAGTAAAAATTTAAATCTTTTAGTAAAAAATTAACATTTGGGAATGTTTCAAACTCCAACACAAAAGTTTATTTTAATGCTTTAAGAAATAATTTAATGAAACTGAAAATTTAAACAAAGAAAGAAGTATAAATAAAAACACAAGTAGCTTCTTGAACTTTTAAGGTGTTATCAGTTTGTTTGCAGGTGTTGCAGACAGCTTACAGAGCCGTAGAGGAGCCAAAGTAGTGCACTTTATTGTTAATTAACTTTTTTATTTTTTATTTTACCTTTTATCTTTTATTTTACCAGGGAAAAGAATCACATTGAGATTACAATCTCTTTTACAAATGAGCCCTGGCCAAGAAGGCAGTACATAGAGGATAAACTTTAACAGACAGCCCATCCCTGTCTGTTAGCATTAATAAATAAATACAGAAAATCACATTTTAAAAACAAGCGCAGATATGTTGAAATATTTGATTTAGATAGGACTTGAATTCAGTATGTGAAATAAAAACCTGAAGTTTTAGCTGATTTTGCAACTCAATTCCATGAAGTTGGAGCACTGTAACTAAAGTTTTTGCCAAGCTCTGTTTTGTTATCAGTAAAATAAAACACTGATACATAGGGCTGAACAATTAATCGCAATTTTATCAAAATCGCAACATGGACTAGTGCAGTATCCGCAATATTTGTTAAAGGCCAAATCTGTGTCAAACCGTTGTAAAATAAAGTATTGTGGTGCTGAAGAGACGTACCGGCCTACACATCCTCTCCTACAGACTACAGGGGATCACTTTTTTTTCTCTTTTTCATCAAACCGCAGTTTTTGCAAGTTCCCGCAATTTCATTGCATCAAATTGCATAAATATCATATAGCATATTACATCACATTTTTTAAGAAAACGTGACAATCCCAAAAAAAAATTCGCATTTTTCTGGAAGGACTGATAAAGAAATGAAAACCATGATAATATCTTGTGAATCAGTGTTGATTAAAGCAGTGGTTATAGTCTTAAAAATACCAAAAACAACAAAGCGATTTTTAGGTTTGGTGCCTTGCTGCCGCGTCTTCAGCACATCCACCCTGAGCGCTGCGTGCGTAGAGCAGACGGCATCACTAAGGAGGCCACTCATCCCTCTCATGGCATCTTAGCACTCATTCAGTCCGGGAAAAGACAGAAGTATCACATGGAGGATTACTCTGCTGTTAAACAGCTTCTTTCCCACAGCAATCAGACTGCAAATAGACGGTTACTTAAACTACACATTTTTAGGGCTGGATCCTAACATAAAAAAAAAATGTAAACGTGCATGCAGGCTGAAATTTACTATGGTGTGTTGTTGGGATTAAGCTGCTAGCTAAATGTCCACTAGGGCTGGGCGATATGGAGAAATTCCAATATCGCGATATTTTTGACCAAATACCTCGATATCGATACTGCAACGATATTGTAGTGTTGACTATTGGTGCTTTCACAAAATATTTACACAATGAGCTTTTTGATAAATAATCATCAGTAATGTGGATATAATGACTAAGTGGGTAAATGTAAATAATAGAACAGTCTACTCTTTCTTCGTCTCTCGCTTTGTCTATTTTCTTTCTCTCGTTTTCTGTGAAATTAGTTAAATGTTGCCTTGCCACCAAAAGCTTTGAATGTTCACTGTTGAAAAGCACTGATGCTTCTAACCCTGAACATAACTCAACACTGGCTTAGAGAGGCCTTCTGAGTTTTGAGAGGATGAGTATTCAGTTGGTTGCATCTGCAACCTGACCACTAGATGCCACTACATCTTACATACTGGACCTTTAAAAGAATTTGGCTGTATTGCTTGTATTCTTATATTTTAGTCTGTAGTTAGTACGTTTGTATGATTGTTGTCTTTTCCTGTTGCACATTTTCTTTATGTATGTAAGTACACAAAGAACTATGGCAAATTAATGAATCTAAATCTAAAGCATAACAGATAAAATGAACCAAAAATACATTTTCTGAGATAACATTATGGCTTGCACTCATGTAAAGGGGTTTACTTTAAATACTGGATAGGTGGTCTGCTTTCACCCAGAGATATTATCTTCAGATCACTGGAAGAGTTGATCCTTCAGGATCCTGACAACAAACTGTGTTTACAGTAGAGCTGCAATGATTAATGGAATAGTTCTCAACCATTAAATTAATCTCTCACTATTTAGATCATGTGTCAGATCTGGCCACTCACTAGCATATTTTGATCCGGCCTGCATATCAATTTAGGTCCACAATACATTTTGGCCCGCCGAGTTTTTGTCACT
Organism: Perca flavescens; assembly: GCF_004354835.1. Classification (NCBI taxonomy): domain Eukaryota; kingdom Metazoa; phylum Chordata; class Actinopteri; order Perciformes; family Percidae; genus Perca; species Perca flavescens. The sequence continues at coordinate 33,010,701 of NC_041346.1, forward strand.
TTTTTCTACGTTTTTGCTACTTTTTCAGAGTGTATTTTTTTATGCTTTTCCGACTTTTTGGGGGGACTTTTGTTGAGGACTGATGTTTTTGTCGCTTTTGTTTTCTTTTTCTATGATCAATAAGGAACTTTTTTCTGACATTTTAGGGATCCTTCAACATGTGTTTTGTGTCATACTGTCAGTATAATCAGAGGTCTGTTAAACGTCTAATCAAACATCAGTCCTCTCCTCTTCAGTCAGGTAGTGCTGGCTCCATCTAGTGGCCCCTTCAGGGTTTAACCCTCCTGTTGTCCTTCGGTCAGATTTGACCCATTTTCAAAAAGTTTCTACATCAGAAATTTGGGTTTTCTTTCAAACAACTTGTCCAAAAAATAACGTGGATGGTTCACTACAACGCTCTTCACAAGTTAAATAAATAATCAGTTCACTACTTTCATTTGAATTTGGGTGTTTTAGTCAATTTTATTATCCTGGATGCCAGCCGAACTTAGCCCCGCCCACAAGATTTGGGGTCGGGAAGTTCACATTCTGACTAGAAACTGAGTATGACAATGTCAGGCTACAATTTTATAGCATTTGAAGAAAAAAACAATTGATAAAAGAACGTCAAAAAAGTGACAAATGTTAAAGTGACAAAAATGTTTGAAAAAGTGACAATTGTAAAAAAAAAAAAAAAAAAAGCTTTAAAAATTTGGGGGAAAAAACTTCAAAAGGCTCAGAAAAGTCAAAAAAACGTTGAAAAAAATGACAAAAACATTGGGGAACGCCACAAAAGTGTCGAAAAAAGACGACCAACATGTTGATAAAGGTTTTTCATTTAAAATTTTGACTCAGAAAAACAAAAAGTTGCCGACTGAAGACAACATGAAGGTTAACAGCAGATAATCACATATTCTTTACTTTCCATAAGTCTCTTTCAGACTACCTGCTGAATAGAGAAAAATCTTCTGTAACTAATAAACATACTGTATGTTTATTAATTCAGCAAAAACATCAGTCAATTCAAAGAAAATTAAATTTTCACCATTCTAATTTTATTAGAGATAAGTCATCAAAGACATCTGCATCAGCCAGGATTTAATGTGGAACAGACTCATTTCCTCTCAGATAATTGTTCAAGTTATTAGTCAAACCTGTTAAAAGTTTAAAACAAAAAGCACCACATTTAACATTTGACTCTGCTAACAAGTGCAAGAAGTCCTCCAAACCGTACAACAACTAAGGTTGATTATTCCACCCTCTAATAGGACCCACAGTAGTTCACCATGTCCTATTGTCAAACCGTTTCAAATACAACGCTAACATTGTGAACCGGATACAGTTTGGTGATAGAGATAGATAGATAGATAGATAGATAGATAGATAAATGGCACTTTATTGTCCGTAGACACGGAAATTTGTCTTGCAATACAAGCTCCACCAATTACAACACAACAACCTAAAGACAAAAAGCTAAAAACATATAGGCATCAAAAAATAAAAACATAAATAGATAATTAATTAGTATGAGGGGGTTCCCTGCCCTGCAAGAGTGGTCTTTAAATATATAAATATATAGATGAAAGTGTGATTCAGCTGAGATATTGACAGAGGAACAAATGAGTATTTATACATTTGTTCTTTCTGCAGTCTGGGACCCTGTAGCGCCTCCTATAGCCCATGTTTACAGGGTCTCTCCTGCATAGAGAAAGTCGTGGTGCCCCTCAAAGAGGTGACACCCCTACTAATTAGTAACTATCATTATAGCATAGCAGTAGTTTTAATGCTTTTACCTGTATGACTTTGAGATTAATTACTATGGCAGGATATCACCGCTGAACTCCAGATTCAATTCCCATTCAATGTCGTATTTCAGTTGCAAAACTAAGATATTTCTACAAGGTTCCCTCTAACCTGCTGCATTATTAAAAGTATCAATGTTTACATTAAAAATTGCCCCTTAGCAGTTAAATTAATGTACTTTTGACTGAACATGAACACACTACAGCTGTCAACACGATAAAGTTGAACTCTCCAGACTCTACATTCAGGGAGTATTCAGTGACATTTCCTTCCCGGGACCCTTTAAAATGGCCATGCCCCGCCAAAATGTAACCGAACTTTGGAGCGTTATTTATCCCCCTTCCTAATAACGGCATTTTGTTGTCTTTGTACTTGTACTCTGCACAATGACAATAAAGTAGAATCTAATCTATAAAAGCTGGCATGACCCAATTTGGTACCAGTGGATTCTTCCGATCTTCTAGTTTCATATTATATCCATTCTGAATTGTATTAACCTGTAATCCAAACAAGTTCATTTAGCCTACTATCTGTAGGCTGTAAAGTGATTTTTCTTATAGGACAGGCTTAAAGTTTTTTGTCATACGTCAAGCGTCTTGTGATACTTCTGAAGATGACTGCAGAGTCAGCAGTCGAAACTGTCAAGGTATAAGAAAAATCACTTATAAATGTATTAATTTATGTTGGATCATTCAAATGAAAACTGATTTAAATCATAATAATGAACCCTGGAGAGAACCTGGAAGTGATTATTTTATTCTTTAAAAGAAATTCTTCAAAATGTTAATCACACTTTATTTATATAATCTGACAGACATTTCAGATCATTTTACAGTCGTCACAGCAAACACTGGTCTGTGATTGGCTGGTCCCAAGGTATTTTAAACAAACTGCAGGTAACCATAGCAACAGCAGTGATGCTCTAACGCTCCGTCAGCAGTTAACTGACCGGTGAAACTAACTGGACCGTAACATGCTGTCCTTCATAACTCAATCAATATTTATCACTCGATCAATATTTAGCAAACTACTCAAACAACTATCCCAACGCTGTTACATAAAACCCAAATATCCACCCAGAGTCACTCAGATCAAACTTAAACTATTCCCCCCACCTTCCTCATCCTGATACCTCTTAACATCAGTTTCTCCACCTTCTTAAATAGATTTCTGTTTGGACTTTGCTGAAGCTAATGTCCCAGGACCTTCACCTTGTCTAAATATGTTGAGATATCAGCAGCCTGCTGCAGCAGCTGTGTGTGACTAAAATCTAAGACTAAACAATACGTTGCAACTAGTTAGTTTGAAAGTAAAGTTGCGTTGATGTTTTGGTTGCACCACGGAGACGTAAGGTTCATCTAAGTCACTTTGGCGTGAACTCCACACTAACTCAAATAGAGAGGTAAGATGTGAACCAGTCTAACGGGGGGTGGGTGATGCCGACGCAAATCTAGCTAACGTTTGTGACGTTAAACACCAAACAGAATTGTAATGTTACATAAACTAGGACAAAGGGTTATGAATAGGTGATAATATACGACATTAACCTACAGCTAAACACAGCTACAACATGGGGAAATATAGCGTAACTATATTATTGTTGGGCAGATGAACTTTTAACGTCATAACAATCATAATGATAGCTACACTGGCTAACTGTTGTAAAGGAGGAGCTGTAAATCAGAAGGTGATCTAAGGAGTCTGCTGCCAGCAGGACAGTAACGTGTCTCAGCTCCTGGAAAACAGAAGCCAGAGTATTAATCACAATTATTAAAGATATTTTATGAGTGGAATCTGTCCCGGTGAACTCAAAACAGCTGCTCGCTCCTCCTCATCTTCCTGTTTACCTGACAAAACGACGCGCCATGACAACCGCTATTTTACGGAGGACTTTCCATCTACTGAGGGCGAGCTGTAAGATTGAAGTTGTAACTCATGACTACGTTAGACCTATTTCAGCTAGGGCAACCCTTAAAATGTTAAACACATAAACTCTGACTTAAGTTAGAAACATTCAAACTACTAACTTATTACATCAACATTGACTTGGATTGGTAGCGATTATAATAATAAAAAATCTATTTAGAAGTAATTTATATTTCTGTCCACCCTCTTTTGTATTGAACTATGGATTCAGAAATATGTGTCAATTTATAATAATTTGAAAGTGAAAAACCGAAGCACACTCGGACCCAAACACCAGAAAAAAACCAGGACTTGTAGACGGCGAGGAGAGGAGTATTTATCCTATCGATGATTAATCAGAGTCACTGTCACAGTGAAGGTTCAGAGTCAGAGGCCGCTTGTGAAGGGCCAGGTTTTAGTTTGCATATTGGCAGAGGCTTGTGAACCGCACGGGAGGGTTTGAGCCACCGGTAGTGGTTGAAATTGGGCAATCCTCAGTTTTATCAATAAGACCTTTAAATAGTTCACTGGCCTCTTTGTTGTTAAAGCACAGCGCGCCCCCCGGCCTTTCGTATTGGGTGACTGCTCTGTTTACATCACCGATACAGATCAGATGATTATTATTATCTTCAGCTACACACCACTTGGAATGATCAACATTAGCCCCCCACATACCCAGATCAGTTTTTACAGATTTAATATTGATCACTTGATGTTGATTTAGTACGCAGTATGGCTCGTCTTGCTTGCAGGGCCAGATCTGGACACTCAGATTAGTCTTGTATTCGTTTGCAATAGCGACGTAAAGATCTCCTTCTGCAAGAACAACACGAGTCATTTTACAGAAACTGTCTACATCCTGACAGTTCAATACTGTTATTGATATTACACAGAAGAATATAAAGTAAAAATAAACAACATAACATTTTCTTACCAAATCTATTTGGGTCTTTTTTCTTCATCCACTCTACAGCAAAACAACAACAAACAGTAGAATTATCCGTGTGTGTAATCTTCTTCACATGTGAGGCAGGTTCTCCTGACATTCACAGACAGTTATTTAGACTAAAAACCTTTCTAATGTTATATGAACACACAGAGTCTCTTTTAATAGATAATATATATAGCAATGTTCTTTAATAAATAAAGAACATTTAGGAGGTTTTTAAGCATGAAGTCAGTAGGGGTGGGAATCACCAGAGGCTTCACGATACGATATCATCACAATACTTATGTCACGATACAATATTATTGCGATTTTAAACATATTGCAATATTCTGCGACATATTGCAATTTATTACCTTTTTTCCAGTTTCAAATGATGTCCCCAAAGGACAATTTTGTCAACATTTGTTTTATCTAAAAAGATACATTTCTCTGTTTGTTCATCTCACTTCAATTGTATTGCTGCAAAATGGGGATTGTCAAGCAGACAGACTGACCAACACATATATCATAAAAGATCGATACTTGGCGTCTGTGTATCGATACAGTATTGCCACGAAAAATATCGCGATACTATGCTGTATCGATTTTTCCCCCCACCCCTAGAAGTCAGTGATCTTCAGCAGCTACACACATTTAAATGTAACCAGTTCTAACCAGTCTCAGGTTGTAATCAATCATTAAGATAAACATACTGATGTTAAACTACAGTACAAGCTTCACTCATTTCCACAGTCAAAATGTCTCTTTTTGTTGAAAATGTTGAGTTTAAAACACTTTTAGTAAAAGAGAATAATAATTTGTTACCATATTTGTCTGGGTCACGAAATCCCTTTCCAGAATATCCTGAAAAACAAACGGTAGAATTGTCAGTTTGTGTAATCTTCTTCACTTCTGTGGCCCATAATACGCTATGATAAATGTACTTCACCACCCGCCGCTGATGTTAAACTGTAGAAGCTTCTCTCAACCAGTTCACATAACATTTGATTTCCACAGTACAAATGTCTCTTTTCTTTGTAACTTCCTATTTACTAAGTTAGGTAATCTGATTCAAACCATCATGCAGATATCTCACCTTTATACTGTTGTTTAGCAATGCTACGAAACCGTGTTCCTGCTGCTGATGTCAGGTTCTGGATTCTGACTTCATTTACTCTTGGGTCCCTGATGTTATTTCCAGTCGATTTAAGTTTCTTAATGTTAACATGGAAGTAGTCTGGACTATTATCTTGATCAAATGTGAAAGCATTGATGTCCAGCAGGTGTTCACCTTCAAACATACAATGAGACAACATTAACATAATTTTCAAATCAACCACTAAGACTATAAATATGAATATTTGACTGAGAACATTACCTATGTGTTGGAACTGGTTGTAGTTGAATGTTACACAGATAAACGTCTGAGCATATGCTGTTTCTTTCGCTAGACTTCTGGTTTTAGGCCAGAAGTTATTTTGATCTCTTTTGAAAGGGAACTCTGGTTGGCTGTGTGAGAGCCAGACTCCTCTCTGGTGTTTATCCATCATCACAACTCCTGAAACATCACCAGATAGACACACAACTATTGGCTGATGATTGTTCAAAGTCCTAATATGTGATTTCCTGACTTAATATTTCAAACTAACAGATAATAGACTGAGCTCTGTCGCTGCTCTGACAAACAATCAGAGCAGCGACAGAGCTCAGTCTATTATCTTTCAAACAGATTTAGTTCACTTGAATGCATCACTATGATCTGATGTAAACACAGATCTCATTCAAATGATTCAAAGACAGAAGCTGGAGGAGTCACAGATCATTGATGAGATATTATATATATACACACACACACACACACTTACTTATTGGTGCCCGAGCACCGACAGGGTACCCTAACTCTCAGTACAATCGGTGTGGGCGCCCATCGGTGTGGGCGTGGCTAGGTGTCAAACTACCATATACCGACCAAAACAGGTAGTTTGTAATTCCAGTGTACATTGTCTAATCCGCTCCAAAATTGTGATGCTCAGTTAGAGACCAGGCCTGAGGGAATCTATAATTCAATCATGAGTTATAGTCATAGCGCCACCTACTGGCAACATTATGCCCTGATGAAAATCCTTCGATGTAGTTGAAATTTACCCCGACGTGCGCAAAGTGCGAGGGCCCGTTCATCGCTGCTTGCAGCTTTAATTTGCATTGTCTTTCCAACCAGCACCGGGCCTTTTCCTTGTATTTTTTTAAATGTGTCCGGTCCATATGTGTTTGTGTTATGTGGTGAATGTGAAAATGAACTGCTACCTCCTCTGTCAGCTCTAGCCACTGACCAGAAATAAGCAGAGAAATCAGACCAATCACAAGAGCTGGTCAGTCTGACATCATACTGCCTGAGCTCATTACTATTCATGAGCTCACCCAGTTGCGCTGGGTAAAGGATGTTGATAGCCAGGCTCTCATTGGCTAGCTGTTAGCCAATCAGATTCACACAGCTTAGCTTGTTGAATATTAATGAGAACTGGCACAAATCGAGCCGAGTCTTCCTGCAGGCTTTCTATGCCGCGCTAGAATGGCTTGAAACAAGGTAACCAAGTTACAGAGTCCATGGTAGACCTTCAGACATCACCACAAAGTCATGAAATACATGTGGCAAAAGGTTGTAAAAGGTTTAGGGAAAGCCTAAATGAAAGGGGAAATTACATTTCAAATCAGATTTCAAATTGGATAAAGAAAAATAGCAAGAAAATGGGGAAAGGAATTTTGCTTTCAATTGCCTTTTTAAAAACTTGAAAATTGCTATTTTTTAAGTCCTTTTGAAATGCTTTTTTATTTAGTAATTCATTAATGTATTTTTAAATGATGTATTTATTTACTGTTTTAAAGTTTAACTTTGAAACTCGTTCCATACTTCCTCTATTAAATAATGGATTTGAAAACCAATTTAATAATTCCTGTTTTAATGTACAATTAAATATTAAATAAAGAAATGCTCTATTTCAATTTCCAAGACCCTGGAGGTCCTCCATAGCCTCTGTCCTCCGTGATGAAAACCTGATGGAGGTTCAGAGAGATGTTTCCTGTGAGAGTGATGCTTCCTCTACTCACCTTTACTGTGGCCAAACTGAGCGGCAACATTTGCGGTTGGAGTTTTATCGCTGTAGGAGATGAATCCAAAGTGTTTTGGCTATAATGAAGAGAATAAACATTATAATGTTTTAATTATTGGGATGTACGAAGCCAATCTAAAGAGAGAACAGCAAGGTACCAAATCTACCGCTGCAGATTAATTGTTCAATTCTTATTTACTCATCTGTGGTGTGTTCAACAGTTTCAACAGAGCACATTGAGGTATTTGAGGAAAGATAGTTGATGCTTTATAATGAGTACAGACCATACTATCTATCCATCAGTTTGAGGCATAGTTTCATTTTTATCAAAATAGAAACAGAGTTGCAGTTTAAACATGATTCTCACCATTGGTGATGTGGTAAAAATGGGCCGCAGGGTGTTTGCCAGGACACCGTTAGGATCGTCGATGGACTTATTGTGATCTGTCGAGGTCTCCATCTTCTTCCCTTTTGAATCGATGTAAATATATTCCAAACCCGTAGTGTTGATATCCACCAGTTTGGGTGCCTTGTAGATGATGTACCTGATGATGAGTAGAGAAGAGAAACATCAATGTGCAGAGAGGAACCCTAACTAAAAGTTGCTCCTACAGTTAGCTTTTCTGTGGTGTTGTAACTTGTCTTGTGTAACGCGCTGTAGCGTTGGTGAAGTACTGTCTGTCTATCATTAATAAGCTAAATAAGAGTCCTGTAAATTTAGATTATATAAATGAAAAGGACTTGAGTGTTGTAGAGCTGCAACTAACGAGTAGGGATGGGAATCACCAGAGGCCTCACGATACGATATCATCCCGATACTTATGTCACGATACGATATTATTGTGATTTTAAAGATATTGCAATATTCTGCGATATATTGCAATGTGTTACCTTTTTTCCAACTTCAGATTTTTCCCAATTTCAAATGATGTCCCGAAAGGACAATTTTGTCAACATCTGTTGTATCTAAAAATATACATTTCTCTGTTTGTTCATCTCATTTCAGTTTTATTGGTGCAAAATGTGATTGTCAAGCAGTCAAACTGACCAACACATATATCATAAAAGATCGATACTTGGCGTCTGTGTATCGATACAGTATTGCCACGAAAAATATTGCGATACTATGCTGTATTGATTTTTTCCCCCACCCCTACTAACGAGTCAATTAAAGTGTGGATTATTCTCAGGATGAATGGATGAGTTGTTTTGTCTCTTAAATATGGATCAGTGTTTCCCAAAAAGTCCAAGATGACGTCCTCAAATGTCTTGTTTTGTCCACAACTCAAAGAAGAATAAAAACATGTAGAAGAAACTAGAACATATTCACATTAACACGCTGACATCACACAAGTTGACCTGTTTTATCATCAAAAATGACTCAAACTGATGCATGGATTATCAGAATAGTTGGCCATAATATAATAGTTGAGGACTAATCCATTCATCTCTACAGCTGTGGGCCAAACTGGACCTGTCAGCTTCTGTAATGTGAAGATTTTATTTGTCTTACATGATGTTTAATTCAATTTTCTTTGGGAATTGAACTGTTGCTCAGACAAAACAAGAGATCTGAAGTCCTCACCTTGCGTCAATTTTCTGATCATTTTTAGACTAATTGATAACTGAAAATAATCAACAGACTACGGCTGCAATTAAGATTATATTCATTATGGATTTAGTATTTTCCATTTTGCCATGAATCTACTAATCAGTTGTTCTATATAAAGGTCAGAAAAAATATCGTCAAGCTGTAGTTTTTGAGTGTTGTCTCACCAGTCCACTGGTTGATCCTTATCGTTTTTGCAGGTCACATGTTGTCCGTCAGCGCTCCAGCAGAGCAGACTGACCATCAGGAGAATCCTCCACATAACTCCCTAAAACACACAATTACAGCAACAGTTACACCACCACATTCACTGACCATCAGGAGAATCCTCCACATAACTCCCTAAAACACACAATTACAGCAAGTTACACCGCCACATTCACTGACCATCAGGAAAATCCTCCACATAACTCCATAAAACACACAATTACAGCAACAGTTACACCGCCACATTCACTGACCATCAGGAAAATCCTCCACATAACTCCATAAAACTACTAAACTATTTTTGAGAGAAAGATTATCTTCTCACAATTTATAGACCAGTTAGACATGTGTAAAGGTCCTTACCTGAGTGTTGATGGAGAAACCTCAGGTGCAAAGATGCAGGATGTCCAAACAACAAAAAAAAAAAAGCTGCAGCAGTCTACTTGGTTTATTCAATTAAAAAGGTTAAATGGTTACAAACGATTAAAAAGAATGAAAATGATTAAATGAAAAGCGTCTACGAGGCTGAAATAAAAGCAATCAAAAGAAAAGAACAGAACTTCTCTGTAAAAAAGAGGAGCCGTGTCTTCAACACGATGTCCAAGATGTCTCTGAAAGACGACTCTGCCTCAGCATCCTTTTATCCTCCATCTGGGGGGCGGTTTCTAAAAACCTGCAAGTGAAACATCTCCATACATGGTCAAAAAGAACACATGAGCATGAAACTGTCAGCAGGTTACACGTTGCATTGCAGAACTTTATGCAAAATGTACCTAACAGGTTACTCCTATAGGCTGACGTGTGCCACCATGGTGATGGGTTTTACTGCAGGCATCACTAGAGTACAATAAGGCTGATGTACTTGGAGTATATTACTGAACAGTAACTGTCTTTAAATATCTTGTTTTGTCCAAAACCCCAAAGATATACAGTTTAATATAAAAAGAGCTGAAACCTCCATATTAAAGGAGAATTCTGGTCGATTTCAACACGTAGCTCTGTTGTTTGTGGTCACAGAATGCTGTCAGTAGTGAGAAAAACGAAAATCTGTGTTGCCTACACCGTGTTATCCTCCTGCTAGCGTTAGCTCCCAGGAGACTGAAACAGGTTTTGTTAAGAGGCTAAAAGCACGTTTAAAACCTGCCCTGTTTCGGCCTCCTGGGTGCTATATATGGTGTTGAAATCGATCAGAATTCTCCTTATTAAGGCTGAAAACGCTTTTTCTGACATTTACATGAACAATTACTCCAACAATTCATTGATTATCTAATTAGTTGGCGATGATTTTCTATCGATCGACTAATCGTTGCATCTCTAATCTTTATATCTGTTTCATAGCTGGTTTTAAATGTCTGTGTTCTGTGTTATATTTTGGCCTCACTTTTCAGATCCATTTCCTGTTTAAAGCAGTGTTTAATCTCATCTGTTGTGTGTGTTTGCGAGGTGTAAACTACGGGGGAGCTCGGCTCCCCTTAATAATACATGGGCTCCCCTCAAAACGTTATTTTTGAAATTTTGGGGGGTCTCTAAAAATATTGACAATGTGTCATTTTGATGTGCAATTTCAGTTTTATGTAACCATCCTAACCCCTCTTGCTCCTCTCTCCCGTTAAATGTGAACAGCCAGCAGTGGAGAGACTGGAAGAGCCCATATACATGGCTGTTTGTTAAGGATGGAAGCTTGGGGTGCATCGCTAAGGCCTAATTGAACGGAGTTATTCTGGTATTCTTCGGTAGCCTGATTAACTTTAACCGTTGTTCATGTGAAATCTCAAAAACAGCCTAATGCTGTTTTGCATAAAACAAATGCATAACTATTTTTGGCTGGCTGTTTGCTGTTTGACCTATTATATCTATTCCTGTCGATAAAGTATGATAGGGTAAATCCTGTATAGTGCAAACACTTGTAACTGTTATGTATCTTTATAAGTCATTGTGAGTCTCGCAAGCGCACAACCCTAAAGGCCCAGACCAGAGTATGAGACAGGTGGAGGAGGCACTCAGAGGGCCGAGCTGTGTCTGCTTTCTCACAGCACCACTTTAATTCTTGTGTTTACCAGAGATGTGCTCATTCGTTTCTTGGAAATAAGTCATTCAGCATGAAAAAAAGCATCCAACATGACTAATGGACTAAAGAGATCGACCAAAACGACCTCTTAGTTGACTAATTGACTAAGAGTGAGCAGCCCTAATGTTTTTAACTTGTGAAAGTCCTGCAGCGTTAACTTGTGAGTTTAGAGCACCAACTCCAGCGGAGAGTGAGACCCTTCTGCTCCAGGCTGCTGCAGGTCAGCTGCTGTGAGCTTGATGAGTGTTGATTGGCTGTTAGCCTAATTTTGGCAATGTTACGAAGATGAAAAAAGGCTGTTCTTGAGGTTTGTTTTAGATTGGCATTAAAGGATATATCCTGATCAAAAATAACTCCTAAATTTCTGACAGTAGTGCTGGAGGCCAGGACAATACTATCCAGAGTAGCTATATCTTTAGATAATGAAGTTCTGAGGTGTTTAGGTCCCAGTACAATAACTTCAGTTTTGTTAGGGTTTAACATCAGAAAATTATAGGTCATCCAGGATTTTATATCTTTAATGCACGCTTGAAATTTAGCTAGCTGACTGGTTTCGTCTGGTTTGATTGACAAGTATAATTGGGTGTCATCCGCATAACAGTGAAAGTTAATTGAGTGTTTCCTAATAATATTGCCTAGAGGAAGCATATATAAGGAGAATAGAATTGGTCCAAGCACTGAGCCTTGAGGAACCCCATGGCTAACTTTAGCGTACTTGGAGGATTTATCATTAACATTAACAAATTGAGATCGATCAGAGAAGTAGGACTTAAACCAGCTTAGTGCGATTCCTTTAATGCCAACCAAGTGTTCCAATCTCTGTAACAGGATTGAATGGTCAATAGTGTCAAAAGCAGCACTAAGATCTAGTAAAACAAGAATGGAGACAAGTCCTTTGTCTGCAGCAGTTAAAAGGTCGTTAGTAATTTTCACCAGTGCCGTCTCTGTGCTATGATGCTTTCTAAATCCTGATTGAAAGTCTTCAAATAAACTATTGCTATGTAGAAAATCACATAACTGATTAGCAACCACCTTCTCAAGGATCTTGGATAGAAAGGGAAGGTTAGATATAGGTCTATAGTTTGCTAAGACCTCAGGATCTAGGGTGGGTTTTTTCAGAAGAGGTTTTATCACAGCTACTTTAAATGACCGCGGTACATAACCTGTTAATAAAGACATATTGATCATATCTAGTAATGAAGTGTTTACCACGGGTAACGCTTCTTTGAGTAATCTCGTTGGGATGGGGTCTAAGAGACAGGTAGATGGATTAGCTGAGGATATCTTTAACATTAATTGTTGAAGGTCTATAGGATAAAAGCAGTCTAAGTATATGTCGAGACTAGTCGTTATTTCTAGCGACTCTGCGTTTAAAGGTGAACGGTTAGAAGTTGAGGGCAAAAGGTGATGAATTTTATCTCTAATTGTTGTAATTTTATCATTAAAAAGCTCATGAAGTCATCACTACTCAGTGCTAGAGGAATAGATGGCTCAGTAGAGCTGTGGCTATCTGTCAGCCTGGCTACAGTGCTGAAAAGAAACCTTGGGTTGTTCTTGTTTTCTTCTATTAGTGATGAGTAATAGTCTGATCTGGCCTTTCTTAGAGCCTTCCTATAGGTTTTCAGACTTTCTTGCGAATCCAAACGGGATTCCTCCACTTTTGTGGAACGCCACTTACATTCGAGGTTTCGCGAGATTTGTTTTAATTTGCGAGTTTGGGAGTTATACCAAGGTGCTAATTTCCTTTGCTTCATCGTCTTCTTTTTCAGGGGAGCAACGGAGTCTAAGGTCGTCCGTAGGCAAGTCGTAGCACCGTCTACAAATGTATCAATTTGAGAGGGACTGAGGTTAACATAGAGGTCCTCTGTTATGTTAAGGCACGACATAGAGTCGAATGCTGTTGGAATATCTTCTTTAAATTTAGCTATAGCACTGTCAGATAGGCATCTGGTGTAGAAGCTTTTATCTAATTTAATATAGTCAGGTAGTAAGAATTCGAAAGTGTTTAAAGGATGATCTGATAATACCGAATTCTGCGGAAATATTATTAAATCCTCAATTTCAATACCATATTCCAGCACAAGGTCGAGGGTGTGGTTAAAGGCGCCGCCTTGTGCACACTCTGACTGAAACCGATTGAATCCAATAATGAGTTGAAAGCAGTACTAAGGCTATCATTGTCAACGTCCACATGGATATTAAAATCACCTACAATAAGTACTTGGTCTGATTTAAGGACTAAACATGATAAAAACTCTGAGAATTCAGATAAAAATTCAGAATACGGACCTGGAGCCCTGTAAATAACAACGAATATAATTGGCTGTAATGTTTTCCATTTTGGATGTTGAAGATTAAGAACAAGACTTTCAAAGGAGTTATAATTTAATTTAGGTTTAGGAGTAATTAACAGGCTTGCATCAAAGATGGCTGCAACTCCCCCTCCTCGGCCTGAGCCTCTAGGAATTTGAGTATTAGTATGACTGGGAGGAGTGGCTTCATTCAGACTAACATATTCTTCATGGCCCAGCCAGGTTTCAGTAAGACAAAATAAATCGATGTTGTTATCTGATATCAACTCGTTAACCAATAATGCTTTAGAAGACAGAGATCTAATATTTAATAGTCCACATCTAATTTTCCTATTTTGTTCAATCGTTGCAGTCGTTTTAATTCCAATTAGGTTGTTAAGTATAGCGCATCTTATGTTTACCTTTGATTTAACTGATCTGAGTCGGGGAACAGACACCGTGCTTATTAGACTATGAGTGGGTGACTGCTCCAACGGAAGCACAGTCTATGGATGGAACCATAGACTGTAGGAATAGTGGACGTAGCAGCTGGGATGTCACCCTTTGGTTTGGGTTGAGAAGTTATCTTCAGAGACATCTTTATATCTGTTTCATAACTGGTTTTAAATGTATGTGTTCAGTTCTATTTGGTCCCCACTTTTCAGATCCATTTCCTGTTTAAATCGGTGTTTAATCTCCTGTGTTGTGTGTGTTTGTTGAGGGATTGGTTCTAGTTGTAAATGTTAAATGTCTCTCTAAAGGCCCAGACCAGAGGATGATGAGTGAGACAGGTAGACCAGAGTATGATGAGTGAGACAGGTGGAGGAGGAGTTAGAGGGCCGAGCTGTGTCTGCTTTCTCACTAACTGTCTGGACTCAAGAAGAGAGAGACAGGTAGAGAGACATCTGGTCCAAACTTTAACTGAGAAACAGGGAAGACAGCAGAGATCAGACTTGGTAACTTGTTGACCCTGAACTTGGTCTTCAGATGGATTTGGACTCAGAGAAACCCAGATTCTGTAACTGGTGTTCAAACTGTGGGGCGGTCCACCTGGGGGCCATAGAGGCCTGGCATGGGTGAGGTCACCTGACCAGACGGGAGGAGCAGATAGTTTGGGAAAATATTAACTTGCTGTCATTTGCATCTTACACGTGGAGTCCACTACAGTCCTCCATGCAAAGGTAGAAAGAAAGACTCAGTTCATGTTCTCCGTAATCTGATTTTATTAGACAAATGGTTCTAACAGTCAGCGGGGGCTCGGAGATTAGGAGATATTCACTGTTTTTCTGAGCTGGTAGGCATTCTTCTTCTTCTCCTTCTTCAGACTAGAACACTTGTAGCCGTATATGCTTTTGAGTACCGTCACATTTTCATAATTTTGGCATCAACTTGGTACCGAAGTACCGATTCTTGTGACAGTGTTTTACAGGCTTCAGACTCCCCCATGATGTGTGAACATCTACTGTACAGCAGAGATCAGACTTGTTCACTTGTTGACCCTGAACTTGGTCTTCAGATGGATTTGGACCCAGATTCTGTAACTGGTGTTCAAACTGTGGGGCGGTCCACCTGGGGGCCATAGAGGCCTGGTGTGGGTGAGGTCACCTGACCAGACGGGAGGAGCAGATAGTTTGGGAAAATATTAACTTGCTGTCATTTGCATCTTACACGTGGAGTCCACTACAGTCCTCCATGCAAAGGTAGAAAGAAAGAAACTTGGTTTCATTTGCATGTTACAATACTTTCTACAAAGGTGGAAAGAAAGACTCCGTTCATGTTCTCCTTAATCTTACTTCAGTAGAGGGGGGGGTTCCTCTTTGTTTAGGGTGAAGCAGTCAGCGTGTGCTAAGAGATTAGGAGCTATTAACTGTTCATACATGCTGGTAGGCGTTCCTCTTCTTCTTCAGCAGACTAGAACACGTCATCTTTTTCTTACATGTTGGGCAAGGAAATGAATCTCAAACTACAAGGCAGCAGGTGGATGTAAAATGATCAACTATGATTATAGTTTTGACATCAATATCAAGTTAATAAAGTAGGTGATTAATTGCCAAAACCCCCATAAGGCTGATATACTTGTAATGATGGGATTGTAACAGCTGCTTAAAAAAACATGCATGTTCTTGGGATGAAGAAATACTCTTAAGAGATAACTTTGTGTGTTGTCAGTCGGTATTTGTCACATCATTCTTTACACAATTCCTCTCTCTTTGTTTAGTGGTCAAGCAGTCAGCGTGTGCACGGAGATGAAATGCAATTAACTGTTCTGCAGAGCTGCTAGGCCTTCAGCAGACAAGAACAGTTGTCTTTTTTTTCTAGGAAAGGAAATCTGAAACTACAAAGAAACAGGGACACACCAAAATCCACCTGAACCCCTCTTTATAGCGACATGAATTGGATCCACCGCACAGCGATTACTTATTAAGGAAATATGTCACTTTTAAAACTGGTTTGTCTATGCTGTATCCATTTTTCCCAGCCCAAGTAAACGTGTCCAAGGCAGATGAAAGTGGATGAGTTTTCATTCAGAAAACACATGCTAAAAGCAAGCGGCATCTCGCTTTCTTACGTAGGGGCCAGTAATAAAATAGACTTCTGATACTTTGCGCTCGTGTTTCAATACAGTATTGCCTGGAATATATCGCGATACTACGCTGTAACCCCCCAGCCATAGTAAACGTGTGGATCTCTTGCAGGTTTGTGGCGGCGGCTGAGCGGAGCGCAGCGGGATGAGTGGAGCTGCTCTGGGCATCGAGATCGTGGTGGTGTTTTTCCTGGCGCTGTTCCTGCTGCACCGATATGGAGACTTCAGGAAGCAGCAGCGCATGGTGCTGTTCGGCACGCTGCTGGCCTGGTACCTGTGCTTCCTCATCGTCTTCATCTTACCTCTGGACGTCAGCACGGTCAGTACTGAGTGAGACCTCCCTCCACACACTCTACATGTTGCAGCTGTTATGTGAGAGTGTGTGAAAACTAGTCGGCAAGCGAGCCCAGAAGTTAAAAGTTACAGAGAAACTGTTAAAATAGCTAAAAGGTAATAGTTAGCTAACAGCTGAAATAGTTATCTAAAGGTTGAAATGGCTAACAACTGAAATAGTTAACAATATCCACTTTAATATCATGAATAATTTGTAAGATTTGGAACATACATTGGGAATTGTTGAAGAGGTACATGAGTTAATCAGACAGGGCTGTGGGTGGACCTCAGGCCAAAAGGGTTGGGTACCACTGTGCTGAATCAAATCAAGTTATTAATGTGTCCCTTCAGACCATCTACAATCAGTGTAAGAAAGACCATGAGGAGCACGCCTCTGTTCCCACCGCCAGCTCCAATCACACGGCGGCTAACACGTCTGTCACACCCACCAAAAGGTGAGTATACAACATGGTTCTTTATAAAGTATTACTGCATCTTCTTCAGGGCATCAGTGGATGTTTTTATATCCAGATATAAGATATTACTAGGGTTGGGTATGGTTTGGTTTTTGTTTGCCGATACGTTTGAAATGGCTCCTGAACGGATACTTTAGACCAGGTGTTCTTAAACATATTACTCAAAGGTCCATATCTGATTTTTATTCCAGGTCAGAGGTCCAGAAATGATTGGCAATAACAAAATAACATTTCTTCAACATGCATTCAAGTTTTTATTTTATTTTTTTGCGATATATTGCAATTTATTACCTTTTTTTCCAACTTCAAATTTTTCCCCAATCTTAAGTTATGTCCCCAAAAGGGAACTTTGTCAACATCTGTTTTATCTAATGAATCTATGAATCTATGAAATGTATCTGTGGGTGGCTACCTAAGTGACTACCTTACCTATTGGCCAGTTAGCCTATCATTACTGGGGGTTTATATTTGCTAATGTTCATGGAAGTCATGTTAAGACATTTAAAAAACTTTTAAAACAATAATTTGGAGGCCCCTCTACAGTGACTCTGAGGACCTCCTAGGGGTCCTGGACCTCCCGTTGAAGATCTCTGCGGTAGAACGTGTCTAATTGTAGTGCTTCCCTGCTCATATCTCCTTCTTCTCCACCGTAGGGTCTCGACGCCCTGCTACAAGCCGTGGAGCTACATCCCTGACGGGATCATGCCCGTGTTCTGGAGGGTGGTGTACTGGACGTCCCAGTGTCTCACATGGTCTGTCTCATAAACACCATATCAATCACCCTGCATGGCTTCTTCAGAATGCTTATTTTGTTGCTGTTGCTCTCATCTTGTTCTCTTCTAACTAAATTAGCCGTCTGGCTAAAATCATGCAGTGTTTCCTGTACGATTTTTTTTTTTTTTTTTTTAGCAGTGGGGGCAGGTCTGTCCGAACAACACCCCCTGTATGAAACGAAGCTGACACTTTGCTGCAACACAAACAAATACTGTATATTTATATTTATATTTCACCTTTATTCACACACAATGAGGCATATTTTCAGTTGTAATTGAAAGGGCACTTAACATCTACCGCAGGTCTACAAAATGAATTTTAGCCTACAAGAAATTCTTCATAGGGAAACCTAAACCCAAAGTATAGAATGACACCATTCATAATGAAACTAATTGCCTCAGTGGCAAAGTTGGCAGCCTTGCTGTGAGCATTTAATTTGCAACTACTTGAGCATGTAAATAATGTACAGCAGGTGTCATCTTTAAGGTCTACTTGCCAGAAGTACATTTTTACTCGCCTCTATACAAATAGTTTTACTCAAGTAAATTGTTATATCTAGTTGTTTCATCGACATCATCTCCTGCCACCCAAGAAAAACTGCTTCCATTGTTCCTTCATCGTCTTCTTCTAACAAGACAGCTGCCAGTTACGCAACAACTCAATTTTATATTTTGGTTTATTTGATAGAGGCTATGCATATTTGTGAACATTGTTGTATAAAAACACCATGTAAATATGCCAGAATTAGTAAAAAATAAGTAGTTTTCATCTGCAGTCCCTAGGCAGGTGACATAGGACTAACTCAGAGACAGCCAGCAGTCATACAACACTCATTCACTACACATTAAAAGGTACACATAGTGGTGACATATACATTGACAAAACAAACAAACAAGCACATTCAAATAATATCATTCTACAAGCATTTTCCGACTTGGGCAAGAGAATTATAACATTTATGATACAAAGATGATCTGAAAAACCTGATTGAAACCCATATTTACTTGTCCGTTGGGCGTTTAACTTTTCCTTGGCCATCGGGCAACCTTTATTGTTTCTTATGGTTGAACCCTGTACAGAAATGTTTATTACACTATACTATACCATATATAATCCTTACCTTACGGGTGTGCTTTGTGTTTCCCAGGCTGCTGCTGCCCTTCATGCAGTCGTACGCCCGCTCCGGAGGCTTCTCCATCACGGGCAAAATAAAAACGGCTCTGATAGAAAACGCTATTTATTACGGGACCTACCTGCTCATCTTCGGCTCCCTGCTCATCTACGTGGCTGTTCATCCTCAGTGGCACCTGTCCTGGTGAGTGAGCTGTTTCCTGACATCAGACCTGACAAGAGTTATTTATATTGTATTGCATGTAAGGGTAATTACATTTTTTTGCCCCATGCATTTGTGTGTAATGGCGCTCACCCACTGCTAGTACCAGCTCGGCTCGACTCGGCCGCGGGCCCGTCCTCCTTTAGAGTCCTCCTCCTTCCATTGCAGATCAAAAACAACACACCTTTCATGTGTGTGGCGAGCATGGCTCACGGTCGTTTCATAACGGCGTCGTTATGAAACCAGCCGTGACCTAATGCGACACACACACACACAGAATGTGAAAGGTGTGTTGTTTTTGATTCTCGGCATGTGGCTGTTTGCCAGACAAAACATTTAGTTTCAAAAGAAGCTGGAGGCAGCAAAACAAAACACAGCTGGCTAAACTATTTAAAAATGGCGGGTTTGTGCAGGACACCCCCCCCCCGTCGCTAATGATTAGTGACGATTCTCTCCGACCAATCAGTAGTCTGCAGGTTTTCACGTCAAGTAAAAAAGTACCTGTTCCAGGCACTTTTTATCATAA